>NC_090872.1:47925242-47932742 GCF_036669935.1 Montipora foliosa
GCAAATCAGAGGAGATGTGCCAGTTCTTCGAAAAACGTGGCTATCCTGTCTCTGTGATCAAAGCGGGCCATCATCGCGCCCAACAATTTGATCGACAGTCGTCACTACGAACGTCACAGAAAGATAAGAATGACAGAATTCCATTCACCCTCACTTTCCATCCTCATAATCACGCAGTCAAAAGCATCATTCTTGGTAATTTTAAATTACTCCAAAATGATCCCGAGACTGGTAGAATCTTTTCGCAACCTCCACTTATTTCATTCAAACGCGACAAAAACGTAGGCAACTTTTTAGTTAGAAGCGCGCTCAAAACCAACGAGCAACCCGGCACTTTCAAATGCGCGCGCTCACGATGCAAAACTTGTCTTTTCATTGTTAACACTAGCAAGATATCGGGACCTAAGCGATCTGTTAAGATCACCGATCGTTTCACATGTACCTCCGCAAATGTCATTTATTGCATAACCTGTACGTTATGCAATAAATTATACATTGGTGAGACAGGTAGACGACTAGGTGACCGATTCCGCGAACACCTTCGCGATGTTGAGAAGAATGACAAGGATGCATCTAAGCCAGTCGCTCGCCATTTTAATCTGCCTAACCACTCCAAAAAACACATGGCTATCTGCGGCCCTTCCCTACATCTAGGTACGACGGAAAGCCGCAAGAATCTGGAACAAAAATTCATCTTTCAAATCGGCACCCTTAATCCTCACGGTATTAACGAACGCTTTTCATTTAACTAATATATTCCTACTTTTCACGTTGCCATGTTACCACCAATAGCGTAGCTCCTACTGTACTATAAAAACTACACGTAACCCATAATCCCTCGATTCGTTCTGACGAAGGGCTAACGCTCGAAACGTCAGCTTTTAGAATGTCTGTACGGTGGTCAATTCACATTATCAACTCCGTTGATAAACCAAATTTTTGTATAATATTTTACAGATAACTCGAATATTAATGTTCAAGATTAAGTTCAAAGTCCCTAGAGGCTAGGTGAAAAGTTTTGCCTTTATCGAGTCACTTTGGATATTCAGACACGGTTTGTGCTCGCGAATAAGGAACATTTCATACACAAGACAATCAAATTTGCATGAGTATTTCTTAAGAATGCGAAACATGTCAGATGTTATTGTTCTTGATCGATGTTGGCTTTGGCTGTGATTGAATATTCAACCAGATCTTTTATGCTCATCGATCCGTTGGTAGAGATGTCGACGCGTGTAACCAACATAGCTGGCATCACACCAGCCACATTCAAATTTGTAAACTACTGATTGTTCGTTGATCAACGCGGGCTTGATTTCCTTATGTTTGAGATCTTCTTCGACTTTTCGAAAAATAAACACTGGGCATAAGTCGATGTTTAACAGCTTACCGAGATCTTTCAACTGCTTGCGCACAGAGTCAGCTGATTTTTGTTCCTTGAACGGTAGAACAATGAGTACTGATTGCGGGTCAGGTGTAGATTTGCGTGGAGGTGCTGGTGTTTGTTTGGATGTGATAATTTTGGAGATCAAGATATGCCAACGGTAGGAATAAGGTCTTGAGGCGGCTACACTCTTCATGAAATAATGACCAGTTGATGATAGCTTGAAAGCTCGGTCTAGCATGGTAATAATTAAGGATTTCTTATAACGATTATCAACGTGACTATTATAATGATAATGATCATTGTCGTTAAATGACAATTTAACGTTAAATTGTCGTTAAATGAAGTATTGCGAACTTCTTCTGCGAATTTGAATGTATCGGTGATTGTATGTTCATTGATGGATAGCGGTTTCAGTTTTCCTTCGAGCCACTTTGCTGGGACGTAATTATAGGTCTTGGTGGCTGACAGAATGGGTTTCATCGATAACGTCGGTTTCTGTGTTTTCGGTATACCATATAGATGAGCAAGCCTAGAACCAGTTGGACAAAGTGTGTCAGCTACAGGTTTAGGGGTCAGGTGTAGATTTGCGTGGAGGTGCTGGTGTTTGTTTGGATGTGATAAAATTGGTGTCAGCCACAGGTTTACGTAGAATCTTTCGAATTACATTACCAACGAGTTTCTCTTTCTCCAAGAGAGGATGGTAGTGCTTGGGAGGACGTCCCCTTGTCTTGGGTCTTTCCATGTCACGTTTTCTAAACTTAGACATATCATTAATTGAAGCTTCGGCTAGCAATTTCAAGTACTCAAGATCTTGGTAAGCTGTTAAACATCGACTTATGCCCAGTCTTTATTTCTCGAAAAGTTGGAGAAGATCTCAAACATAAAGAAATCAAGCCCGCGTTGATCAACGAACAATCAGTAGTTTACAAATTTGAATATGGCTGGTGTGATGCCAGCTATGTTGGTTACACGCGTCGACATCTCTACCAACGGATCGATGAGCATAAAAGATCTGGTTGAATATTCAATCACAGCCAAAGTCAACATCAATCAAGAACAATAACATCTGACATGTTTCGCATTCTTAAGAAATGCTCATGCAAATTTGATTGTCTTGTGTATGAAATGTTCCTTATTCGCGAGCACAAACCGTGTCTGAATATCCAAAGTGACTCGATAAAGGCAAAACTTTTCACCTAGCCTCTGGGGACTTTGAACTTAATCTTGAACATTAATATTCGAGTTATCTGTAAAATATTATTTGACCTGATGATGGTGTCACGAGGACACCGAAACGTTGTCTTTAATAGGTATGTTTATGCCCGTAATTTTTATCATCAAATCCATTACATTATCATGTTTGATAATAATAATAATAATAATAATAATAATAATGATAATAATAATAATAATAATAATAATAATAATAATAATAATAATAATAATAATAAAAATAATAATAATAATAATAATAGTAATACTAATAATAATAATATTTATTTAGCCAGGACTAAAATCGGAGCTCCACAGTTATTACTTTACTGGCATTGATTAAGATAAACTAATGTCAATGCCAAGACTCGATGCAGGACTCCAGTAAGGTCTTTTTTATTGTGATTATAATTTTTTTTCATTTTTTTGCTGCACAACAATAGCCACCATTCAATCAAGTGCAAACAAGCATTTTACAAATGTCTTTTGGAACACATTACTATGATCATAAGTGATTAACAAACTTTTGCCTTATCACAGTTTTATAAAATTTAAAAGGTATAAGTCAGCAGATGTAGGTCAGTTAACAGTCCTACTTTTAAATCTGAGCACCAGAACCGGTTATGATCTTTGGTTGAGTCACAAATTAAGTTCTGTTTCATGTATCGGTGACATTTTAAACTATCGAACCAAACTCGATATTTTAAAATAAGCCAGAACAAAACAAAACGGTAAAGGTTCACAGGGATGCGTACTACATAAAAGGAGAAAAGTACCTTGTTCACCTAATTTTGAACATCTTATGGTGTCATTTTTGTGATCCGTAAGAGTAAAGACGACAGAAATCGAATAACGTGCATGGAAAAAACTCCGCAAAATCGACTTTACTCTTCATTGAGAAAAGTGATCGTGACAGAGCGAAAGCATGACAAATATCAACTGGAAATCTCGTAAAGTTGAAAATGTTTTCAGTATTTGTATTCTTGACTTCTATCAGTTCTAATTAATGCAAACTACAAATTTTGACTACAACTTGTCAATGCTATTACTTTTGCGATCACTGATATTATAGCATCTCATTGGCAATTGCAACATTAAAACATAGACAAACAACACACAAATGGCTTTCTAAAAATCGATAAACAGTTTTTACGTCAACTACCTTAACCGTTTTCGATTTTTAGTAAGAACGAGAATTGTTTTGACGGAAAGTATTTCCAATGGTCTTCTTTTAAAAAAATGTGTTTAGTTTGGCAAGGAGTTGTTGCTCTTCGCGACAATTTTCGAAATATCAATCTCTTCTAAGCTTCACTCTAACGTACTGGGGCTGGGCAATCTACAAGCCAGCGAGTCACGCGAGCCATGCGCAAGTCTTAAGGGTGCGCTGTTTTGGGAAAATCCGAAAACGGATTTTGCATTCTTTTGGCGAAATCCAAAAACGGATCGTGAATCCAAAGTATCCACACTCGAGGAGGATACTTCTGATCAAATCGAAATCCGGATTTTTGAGATTCACCACTTTAGCGTTTTCTTGGGAACGGATTTGAAATAGGCATACACAACAGCTACCGTACATGAGAGTTTCGCCCAAATGTTTTTCTCGTGCCCTATTTACCGTACGATGAAAGACACGAATAGGTCGAAAATAGTTACGTTTCCTGTCAGCAAATTTCACACCAGAAATTATACTAAAAGTTTCTTGACAGCAATAATACTGTTAGCAACTTTCCTACAGCTAAAAAAGTGAGCTGCAAAAATACCCTCTGTAATCGATTTGTACCTTCGTACGCATAATTTTCGTCATTTTTTTTTTATTGATCGCTAAGGTATTTTTTTATCTGGTTGAATTTTCATTGACGAATTTCTCCAAAACAAACCACTTGACACTGAGCTATTTTTTTTTTTTTGTTTTTTAAAGTGTACGCAACTCTGGGTTTTTTTGTTTGCGTTGTCATGGAAAATAATCCGTTTTCGGATTTAAGTTTTTTTTATGCTGAAAATCCATTGATTTGAGATCAAAAATCCATTTTTGGATTTTCCCAAAAAAACGAACCCTAAGAACCCATTTCAAATAGCGCTGATAAACAGTTATTTAGTCTAAGCAACCAGGTTAAAACCGTTAGCATTCAATAGAGCGTTTTCACTCACGTGACTATTTTTGTCCGACATGTCACTGTTGCTTAGCAACCGTCACTGTCCGCCATGTTGGTGTTCCATCATTGAAGGTATATATAAGAGCTTTTAGTGATTCATCAAGACAAGAGTGATATATTTTTACAGTTTTCTGACAATTGTCAGCGTGGTTCTTTGTCTGATGGTTGGCTACGGTAGCAAGACGGGGAAAAAGTCTAAAGAAGACACAGAAAAGGCGATAAAATACTAACGAGTTCATAATCAACACCTAAGGTGAGTTCGTCGAAGAACTTAGCTCAACCAGAAGAAGACTCTGGATTTCTGCCATCAGTCGAGCCGACCTAACAGAAGCGAAGCTTGAAAGCGATCTTGTTTGCAGTGAACATTATGTGTCAGGTGAACCGGCAAGAGATTGGGATCGTTTTGACGTCGATTGGGTGCCCACGCAAAAACTAGGCCATTCGAAATGGCAACAAGATTCCAGTAAGCTAAAACTCAATATGAAGAGAGATGAGCGATGTAAACGTCGACACTTCTATATATATTAATTGTTCCTTTAGCATTTCCATGTTGTGTATTCAGTGCACAAATAGAACATACCCAAGTTGTCTTTGCATTATTAGGCTTGCGCTTGTATTCTAAATGTGTCAAATGACAAAAAGTCCCATTGCTGCAAGAGTCATTGTGACATTCTATGAGTTTGACAGAGCGAAGTGTTTTCTCTTTGCAAACACAAATAGAGTCAAGTTGGAGTGCTTTCCTAGGAACATCATCTAAATCATCAAAGTTCTTCTGTTTGTTGATGTCTTGTGACAGAGAGGACAAAGCCAGTTTTTAGGTACTTCAAAAGCTTAAGGCAGAACAAGTCGTAGAATGAAATTGGGCGTGATTTGTTGGAAAACAAAACAGTCTTCGCCAGTATCAGATCTACAAAAGCACATTGCTTTGGGGTCAGCTTGGGTTTTGGGGATATAGCGCTTCTGTGTGTAACACCGCCCAAGGATTTCTCAGTTAGACAGGAACATTTACATTTTATGTAATCTTCAAAAGTCAATTCTTTCAGGCGGTATGGGCACTTAACTTCTCAACAACCTTGTCCACAACAGTCACAGCAGCATAAAATCTGGAGTTGCATGAAGCAACTATTGTTTATTAATAAATGTTCCACACTTGTCAATCCTGACGTTTCTGTGTTTTTCTCTTGTTACGTGCTGGAATAACCAAGAGATGTCCACTAACAAATCATAAATAAAAAAAACTCCCGAGTACGATATAAGACACGCAACAAAAGTATGACAACGAGAAGTTACCCTTTTAAACTACTATTTAATTAGTTTTACTCTGTCACAGTTACTTAGGTTAGCAATTAAGTCAAGCAGTTCGTAAAGAACGCTTACTGTCTTTCATGGCCATTCAGGTATTGATCTTCATTAACTTCGAACTCCGAGTTCCACTGAGTCGGACTGTAGAGAACAAATTCTTGACTTTCTTGATTCACTGGATTCTTCCACTCATTGGATTTTCTGTGTAAACAAACTCTTATGGAAGACTTCACAATGAACTCTGACGGAACTCTTTGTCCTCTTTCCTTTTAAACTATCGTCTCTTTCTTCTCTCCGGACATGGCAAGGTCAAAGGTTATCACTCCACCTTAGTTACCACAGTTGATTATAGCTTAATCACAGTATCGCATCCACAGCATAAGTTCTATCACAGCCGGCCACGAGGGTAAGCCCTCGGTCAAAAAGTTTTTTCTATTACATACAAGCCTGATTTATACCTTTACTGTAAGCATCTAGAAAGTTCTGTTGCTATTTATAGTGTATTACAAGGTTGACTATTTGTGGAAACTGCTGAGTCACATCAAAGACATTTCTGGAATATTACAGATTGTTAGGTAATTCTAGAAAAGTCTGAAATTGCATCACAGATAACTAAAACTAATTCTGATCCTCATAACACTCTCATGAATTTCTCATCATTAGAAAACTTGAGAAATATTTGGATAACAGATTGTCTTTACGAGACTAATTGAGTCACGGTTGTGCTGGATTAGAGTGACTGGCTTGCTTACTGATAGAAGCACCAATTCTCCCTGCTCAATGACGGAAAAAATACTGTTTTTAACAGGGTTTCTTGTATCTTCATTCTAATTCCAACCTTATTTTCCCTGTAATTATTGAGGTTTCAAGCAATCTGACACGCCAATTGGATTCTACGACTTTTAGAGCATCAGATATATTATTTTACGAGAGATTATCTCGCTAAAAATAATTTTAAACACAGCAAAAGTGAGCTCACTATGAAAATTTCTGTATCTTTCTTTACAACGTATGTATGACTCACGTGGAACACCAATACAGCGGAGCCTCATTTTCAAGTACCTGTCAATAGCTCGTGACGTCACGTGAAAACGCTCACAAACTGTGACTGGCATGTTGACTTGCATGGTTCGCCAAGTTGGCTCGCATGACTCGCATGGCTCGCTGGCTCGCACATTGTCCTCACTCATCCTAACTTATAAAAGCGAAGCCGGTCAGGATGAAAGCCGTCCTGATTTCCCTTGCTTTTTCTCAGCATCCAACTATACTACTGGATAGCAAACATTTGGATGAAAAATATAAGAATTTTTTAGTCCCAACCAATTTTAGAGGCAAAGCGAATTCACGGTGTGTCGAAACAACAAAACATTTGAAAAGAAATCAAAGAAGAGATTCGAACTTTTCTTCGCCTTTTCTTGGAAAAATCGGAGAATTAAGACAAGTAAC
>NC_090872.1:47940242-47945242 GCF_036669935.1 Montipora foliosa
ATTAATTTTTTTTTTCAACTGTCACTTCTGAAAATGTATGTTGTATAATACGAAACGTCAAGTCAAAATGAGTTATAATATATTTAACACCGCAGTTTCTTTATTGTTTTTGATCAAGTTAAAAAAAAAAAACACTTGTGTCCATTGCGTTTCGGTTAGAATACTGCAAGATCATTAGCAATAATTGGTGTCCAGTTGTAGATAAAATGCTTTTTAACGGATGTGACAACGTCACTTGGGATGAACTGGGAACATGTAGATGTCAAGAATACGCGAATGGCATCTAATGGCGTTGGTCTCGTGAACAGAATGGCACGCTTTGTCGTGACCAATGGAAACAACGGTCGATAATCTTCGCCAGAAAGATAACACAATGACCTGAAATTCAATTGCAGCATTCAACTAACTATCATTCTTCGACTTGAGAAAAGGCAGCAGACAGTTAATAGCCATTACGTATTAAGCTTATTTCGGTATCGAAAGACTTAACTGAATAGAGTGTAATGTGAAGTGCTAGTTTTGTACCCCTTATGAACCATGTGAGCCTTAGCCCTTCTAATAAAAATGGGCCCACACAAGGACAGAGACAAACTCTGACTAGGTTGGGAATTGAACCTACGACCTTCGGGTTAGATCACCGCTGCTCTACCGACTGAGCTACAAGGGCAATGAACATGTACAAATACAAGGAAAGGTTACGTTTTTACAAACGTTGGCCGTGTAGCACTTATATTTCATCTGTCATTCTTTCAAAGCCCCTCGAGGCAGCAAAGCTGAGGGTTTGGTGAGGAAAACGTACACTGAGATAAACTTGAAACTTGAGTTAGTCATACATACACTTACCTTTTTTAGGACAACTGCTAACGCGCTTTTCACAAATAAATGAAATCCTTCGGTAGTTTTCACAGGGAATGTCATCATACACTAAGTCTCTCTCGGTACGAAAGTACATTTTACCACATGACCCTTCACCGTACGGTTGAGCTGCATCCCAGGGAGATTTATTTGGAGTAACCACAATACTTCTGTTGCATATCCACGTCCACAATCCATTATATTCTGATAGGCCAATGAAATATTCGGATTTCGATTTCAGTTTTATAAGTTCCCGCACCAGGAAATTTAGTTCCTCTTGATGCTCAATACACACTAGATCGCTCTCATTGTCTAAACAGAAATCTCTGCTTTGTTTCCAGTCACGGTTAGAGCGCTGATGATGAACGGTGTATTCCTGACATTTGTGAACAAAAGTTGTACCTATAGTAAAAGTAATCATATAAAAGCAAATAAATGAATAAGTAAATAGATAGCTTACGCAACCCAGCCGGGGTCAAATGCGAAATAAACTGAGCCTGGCTCCTTGGTTGTCCCGTGCGATCTAAATGGCATTTTCTCCTTTTCCATGTTCGGTGAAGAGAACTCAAATCATCGCTTTTCATTGTGCACAGTTTCACCGAAATTCAGAATGGTTTGAACCCTGGAATAGAATGTTTCGATAGAATTGTTTCCCTGCATTAGAATAGTCCCGACAACGTGTTTTTGGTGACTTTTTCCATAATCTGAGCGGCCCAGCGTCAAGTAAGAGTGAGCAGTCAGTCACCGATTGGTCAGTAGAAACGTGATTGGATTTTGAACAGTGATTTGTGCGTTTCAATCTGTTTTACGAGTAAAAGTCAGAGCTAATTTGTTGCAAGTGAAGACGTCGCATATCTTTCGTCATTGCACTTGGCATTGCTGCCAGAAAGTAGCATATTAGGTGCAGGTGGCGACTAACAACGCTTCAGTGGAGTATTTATTTTTATGTAAGTAAATCAGCTTACAAGTGTGAGTCGATGGTAAACATTCCCTGTTCTATGATCAGTTTTTAATTGGTATTTAGGAATACTTTTTTTGAGGTCACCATTTTTAGTCGCTTGTTCGCGTTCAGTCAGGAATCGGAAGTCAAGTTTTCATCAGTACAAGTTGCCTGACGGTCGCAGCAGGTGGTCTTGGTCCGTCTTTATGGATTTGTCTTTGTCACGCACCTTACAATACCGGCCAGAACAATGTAGACACCACCTGCTAAAGCTAAGCTGACTTGATTCATAGCTAATTGGGTTTGTACCTAACTGAACTGCAGTGCTGGGTCGGCTGGTGTTTCAAACAGGAGAATTTGATAATACCATTGTTACCATTGTTTATTTGTTTATGAGCATTACAATATGATCATAGTCCTAGGCGACCCGCAATTAGCGAAGCTATTCTGGGCGGGCCACCTTCTTAAAGAAGTCCTGTCTCTGTTCTTGAACACATATTATTAAATAAAATCCCAAAGTACATACAAAATAAGAAATCACTTAATTAGTTAATTAATTACACAGTTATCAACATACAAAGTTGAAATATGACTAATTACAATATAAAATGATTAGATTTGCGTTTAAATTTAGATTTATCAGAAAGTTACTTTAATTTTAACTAGCGGAGAGATGTTTGCAAATTTCGGTGCAAGTGAGTAAAGAAAAAAAAAAGATTGACCTCTCTTGGAAGAAAAAACATCATCCGGTAATTGGAGATTCACAACTGGTTGCAAATAGATACGACCGAGCCTACGCAACCACGACGACCGGGAGGACGACGACGGCAAGTACACGCTGAGGGACTAGTACGAGAACGTCGTTTTGGGCAGGAAAAGGAAACTTACTCAGTGAAGTTTTCAATGACGACGACGTTTGAAGTCTTCGTTCAGTTTCGCTTGTTTTAAAGAAAAGACATCGTTTAGAGACGTTTAAAATTTAGTCGTGGGTTAGATTTCATTGGCAATAAGGAAGTTTTGATTCTCTACGACTTGTTTGAGCCAAGAAACCCGGACTTTCTTACCAAGCTTCAACCCGAACAGTTGACCTAGATGAGATGGTCTAGTAAGAATGTCTTTCCGAATCTTGAAAGCCGATCGGCGGTCTCACGCGTTTTTTCCCCTTGAAATCAAGTTTTAAAAGACTGCTGCAAGTTGGGGCAAGAGAGTGAGGGAACGCTTGCAAGAAGACCCCGAATTTTTGAAAAAAACCCGTTCGCCCACGAGCCAGTCCAATTTAATCCCAAACGAACATATTGAGCCCTGTTTCTTGCTTCTACTCAAAACGTTTTACGAAAATATTTTTTTTAGACTTGGCTTCCTGGCTAGTAAATCTTTTCTGATGGTGGAGCCAAAGGCAATACAATTTACCCCCTGGATTAAGATTTAAGTCTGCAAAGTATCGCTCTCCTCGCCTGCGTTTCCCTTGTTTACATTTAGTCATCCGGAGAAGCCTTGACTATTGCTCCGTCATAGCCTCGTTTACATGCACAAAAACAAAGATGGCGAATTTCAATTTAACATTGCCTTTTTTTAAAGCTTTATTGTTGGCTATTTAAACACATTAAGTCAAATGAGTGGTCAAGTATGATAATACAAGTAAAGAGCACTCCATTCAGAGAAACTTTTTCTAGGCCTTACTTTTTTTTTAGATGTTTTTCATGATGTGCGGAGTTTGAAATAAAAAAAAAAAAAACGAAGAACAGGCTTCTCAAGTATCATCGTGATTTCTCCATTCCAAAGCATCATGCGCGATCAAGTAAGTGGTTGAGGTAAATTCTATGGAATGACAACCTGTGATTTAATTGAAATTGTGGACTGCTTGGACGATATACATCAAGGGAAATTCAACATTATTTACGCGTCAGCTGAAGCCCTTATGGATAAGCATTTCCATAATTCACTAAAAGCACAAGATTCGTTATTTAACAAAACTATGGCACGCTTATTGTCGACGAAACGTTTGGATTGGACTGAAGATACTACACCAGCAATTTTACTACACCAGCAATTTTACATTGCAGCATTGTTATGTGTGTCCCTAGAGATTGGTTGAAAACCACCCATAAACTGTATTCGTCAAATTCTCTGCTTACCTTGCCAATGTAGGTTTGAGTCCTATATTATGAACTGAGACAAGATGAAGACAATTACGCAGCTCCCCTGTTAGATCTTCTCTGGTTGTGAGAAGAAAGTGGCTCCTTTGCACAGTCATGCGATTTTTTTGAGCATTTTTACTTGCTATTTCATTTATGATTTCTTGACTATTTGACCAAAAACGTATCGTGAATTATCAAACTAGCGAGGAGGCTTTTCTACAATTTCCAGGAGATTTAGGACCATTTCCTTTCGTCAACCACTTTGCACCACGAAATAGCCAGCAAGTCGCACTGTAATCGCCGCTAGTTTAAAACTCGCAACTAAAACGTCTTGAGTGGTTTCATGATCTGCTTTGTTGGAGTTTTGCATTCAGCCGCCTTATTACCCATCGAAGATCGTGACTAAAACATCGCACGAGTAACATACGAGTACATACGAGTAAAATACGAGTAAGAAACGAGTACATACGAGCAACATACGAGTACATACGAGTAACATACGAGTACGACTAACATACAAGGACACACGACTAAATATGGTAATATACAGTTTATATACTAATACATACGAATGCACAGGAGCAGCATACGATGACGGGAGGGTAATAGACATGAAATGTACCATAAATTACTCTGTTGGGAAGACTTTGAATTGAAGAATCACTGGCCGATCCCAGCTGTTTGCCGAATACTTTCCAAAGGTCACTATTAACCTTTGACCATGCACTTCTATAAAGTATAAGGCCTCACCTTTTGAGGTGTCCCTAAGCAGTTTCGTTCTTTGATTATAGGCATGATTCTTTCTGATATTGTTTGTGAAACATAAGTTAATTAACTTTTTTACCTCAGATAAATAAGTTAGGGTCATTCTTTGGATCAAATAGCATCTGCCTTTGCTTTACTCAAAATCGATATTACGTGCTTTATGCCATAAAATTGATTTTAAAATAATTTGCCCATCAATTTACTTATCAAGGCGGATTGGTTTCACATCTTCGCGCACAGAAACCGTTTCTCCTCGAAGCTGTACTTTGGACTGTACTTTAGTCTTTGTGTGTGGTACACAT
>NC_090872.1:47950242-47957742 GCF_036669935.1 Montipora foliosa
ACCTTTTGGCCTTAACAAAAGGCAAGAATTCCACTCCAGGAACAGAATCACCTACAACCAACCGACCACTTGAGTCGAAATAGTCTGCAAGCCTAACGAACCACATAACTTCACAACTCAATGTAGCACATGAATTCTTTACTTTAATTATTGTTTTAGTTCTCACTGTTATTACATTGTACCTTTCGGAATACAATTACTTTTTTTGTTTTGTTTGCAACAAATTTTTTACTTGTATTGTACTTGTACTTGTACTTGTAAGTTTTGTAACATACCGAAAATTCCTTGTAAACCATATATAAGCTCTTAAACCTAATTATTATTCACATGCTGTAAACTGATGAAGGTCTAAGACCGAAACGTTTTTTAATATATTTTACTTTTTAGCTTCCAAAAGTTGTCCGTCCTTTGACTCTTTTAACTGTATGCAAATTCATATGTCGAGCCTTGGACTGGGAATCTCTAAAGGATCCTTTTGGAACGCCACTATCTCCGTTGGCTCAGACAGCCCAAAGAAATTTCTATATATATATATAGCAGTTAGATATAGCTCTTTGGCATTACAAAGCTTTTGCTTTCATGTCCAAATTGAGCACTCTACTGCGATGAGTCATTGCCGCTAGCAATTGCGCATGCTCACTAGCTCGCTAGTTTGAGCACTCTGGCATGGCTTAGATGTACCACATGTGTGGGACATTTGGGGTGGGTTTATAAGCTTAACCTCCATCCTAGACATCAGCACTGCACTGATGAGGCCCAGAGGGCCGAAACAGTACTGTCTATATATATATATATATTTTTTTAAATCAGAAGAAGCAAAAATGGAAGTTGTTAGCGAATTGACAAATCAATAAGACTATAATGAAAGGCCTTACAATTATACAATTATTTTCAAGAATAATATTTATTGTTAAGACTTCACAATCTTAAATAATCCTCTTGGAAAATTACAAGATGACATGCACTTTGTTTGGGGTGAGGAGATTAATATTTTTTCTTAATGAAAGTAAAAGGCAATGATGAAAACCGACCGAGCTAGATCTCTCTGTGCACCACTAGCTGAAGAGTGTGGAAGGTATGGGAAAGAATATGGATTACTGCAGCTGCAGGTCTATTAAAATAAAACACAGGTCACATTCCACAGGTGAGTGTACATGTCACCGTGCTGCAGACAAATAAACAACACCAAGAGTGTCTGCTAGCGCTAATCACTCAACAAATATGTTGTTTCAGGTCTTGGGGAAACTTTTGGCTTAATGTTGATTATTGGGGCAGCGACCTCTAGTCTTGACCTGTGGAATGTGACCTGTATTTAACAGACCCGCCTTAATTGCAGCTGTCACACGAGTCAACAGCGCCACATACAACTGCTAAATCAACCACATCAATAGTCTATGAACCCCGTTGAACAATTTTATAATTTGTAACACAATCTGACATGATGAAAACATTGAACAACAGTAACAATACTCGCGTCAGGGAATTACAATAATTATGAGACGCCAAAGCGAACCAAAACGTAAAGGTACGTACGAAATAACATCACTTAATTACCCTTACGTCTCTCAAACACCATTATATCCTTCTATATATAGCGCGATCGCTATGCCAGAGGTCGTGAAAAGCCAACGTAGCTTTAATTGGAATCGAGGCCTGATGTAGATCACCTTGCAACGTGAAAAAACGGCGAATTATTTTTTACTGTTATGCTTGTTAATTTGCGGCTGATTCTTATGGAACAGCTACAATTTTGAAAATGATTTAAACACGAATTCTGTTCTTCCTCTGGCTCTCCTCACTAGCCGCCATCTTTCTTTCGACATTAAGCCAATCAGAGGTCATGTGAGAAAAGCACCAATTAGCAATCTTTTTAGTTCACTGTGTGCCAGGGGCTTCTCAAGACCCGCCGCCATATTGAAAGCCGAGAAGACCCTGGGAACGAGGTTGCCAGACATCCTGGGGTCCTAGAGATTACATTGAAGGTCAATGATATGTTGATCTAGTCTCGTTCTTAAGTCAGGCAGTTAATTTCCGCGATCGGCAGCGCACTTCAAAACAAATAAAATCCATAATCCAATTCACCAATCCACAAAATGTGTCCTCAAAATCCGAAATCCGAGTCGTTTTTGTAGCCAAATCCGCCGATCTGCGAACCTATTCACCCCACTCGCAAATTAAATTGTCATTTTGATTTAAGCACGGCAGTAGCACGCCGTTTAAAACCATTAAGCGCGGCACGGCCGACTTAGGTTCGGCGCGACTTCTTAGCACGTGCCGCACGGGAGTAGGACGACGTGGTTTCAAACAGCGTGCTATTGTTGCTCCGAATTCAATTCATAAACTAATTTAATGTATTTTTCATTATTTGCATACTCTTACGCTGGATGGATGGTTTGTTTTGTCTTTTGAATTTGGCGCGACTGTATTAGGTTCTACGTTTGAAACCGCTGCCGTGCCATCGTCGTGCCACTGCCGAGCCAAATTCATTTGAGTTCGGTATGGCAGTAGCACGACGTTTGGAACACGCCTCAGAAGGACCTGCTTTCGCATCATAACTTACCAGAACACTCTGGAGTAATAAGAAAAACCAGGCTGAGAATGATTCCTGCTATCATGGATCTACGGTGGCTTTGCCTCACTGACTTCATTCTTAATCTTCGTGTTGTGTTCACAATTGTGACTAAGACAAAGGAAAATTATGGTATCAAAAAGGTTGCTTCAGCATTATTGATTCATGCTTTGGCTGAAACGAACCCGTTGCGGTATCGCTGAAACACGTACGGATTGGAATACGCGATATTTCAAAGCAGACTCTTCCTGTTTTCTTTCTGCCTTGCCTGCTTTTTTCGTTCTTAAATCAGGCTCAAAAGTTTGAAATAAAACTTTACCCGAAACAGTTATTTTCGGATAAAGACCCCAGCGTTTAAACAGCTTCAACGTTGCAAAACTGAAATCTTGAAAGTTTATGTAAAACTTCAACCGATTTAAACTTCCATTCGACATCGATTTTACAGTTCCATTGTTTTCAAAAGTATAGGTTGGATTTGACGCAGTTTGAACAATCCCTTCAACATTTGAACAACACATGACTGCTTAAATCAGGCCGTGAAAATTAAACTTAATAAACATCAACCTAAAACCACAATGACTTACGATCGATGATTATACTACTGTGTCCGGTAAACGAAGACGGTTTCCGAAAAACGTGTTCAGAGCTGTGCATGAATTGACTCCTACTGCTAAATGCGACCGGTCTATCGAAAACGTTTTAGTAATAAAACAGGAAGCAAAATAAAACAACAGAGAACACGGAAGACAGAAGAAGTTACATCGTCTTTTTTGTGACAGGAAGTTACAAGAGAGGTTGTTTCTGACTTGAAGCGTGACACCGGTGCGTGGCAATCTTGTCGAAAAGTGAAAAAACTTCCGGGTTCACTCTTGCGAAGTGAGTGAAACTTTAACTTGGCAATTTCCACGATTTTATCGTCAGTTATGACTAACACGACTATAGAAATCCTTAACACTTATAGATCGGCTTCCATTTGGCAACTGGGCAAAAAAAAAGAAAACAATGTGTTAACAAGCAATACAACTTATTACCAAATACTCCTTATTTTAATGTGCATTTGTTTGTATTAGTCCTGATGTCTCGCTCATAATACTCTTTTGGTTTTTGCGCTGAACAAGGATAAAAGGAGAGTAATTTGAGTGCAAACGACAGAATATTTAATTGGGAGCTAATTTTCGCGACAGAAGAAGAGACCCATTTGAGAGTACACATTGCGAGCAAATTAGTTTAAAAAAAAAACAAAAATGAAGGAGTAGCTCGAAATAGCCACACCAGCTAATGAGCAGGAAGATGCCTCGTGAGATACTAATATTAGAAGCAGACACGAAAGAAGCAATTTACGGAACAATGAACAAGAGTAGTCTAACAAAATTCTTGGTTTTGCCCAAAGGGCCTAAAGGAATATCCGGAACTTTAAGCACACACCACCGGCTATGTATTTGGTTCTTGTACACAGTCACTTTGGCGACACTTAACACGGGTTGGTGCCTCTTATGAGGGTATGATCACCCCCATTTTAGACTTATCGCATATCAGAGCTCCGTTGTACATGGCCACAACGGATGTAATAAGAGCATGGAAATAGATTTGCCCCAGGATTAACGCTGTCCGTGCACTGTTCTCAGTGTCTTCTGCCAGGCTTCGTGCTGCTTTTAGGGTCCCATATTGTGAACCTGGCCTTCTTATTTTTTCCTGTATGTATTTGTTCCCCTGCCAATGTGTTCACGTTTTGTTTTTCATTTACGCTGTTTGTAGAAACAAGGGCAGCATCCTCCAACAGTGTAAAGTATCTATACCAAACGAGCACTGCTGCTCCTCCTGCATTTTTCAAAAAATGTTTGGCAAGGAGTTGAAACCAAATTTCTGGAATTAAGGAGAACAGGCACACTTTCGAATGAAGGTATCCTAGACCGAGATTGGAGTCACAAGTCGATTTATAAGGCACATGTTGATGCCAGACGGGAAGCAGCACCAAGACCTGTATTGCCTGGAGACTTAGTCTCGCTAAAAAAAGGAAAACGCCTGGAAAGCTCGAGGCAAATTTTAAAAGTGAGCCGTACAGTGCAGTCTAAAAATGGTAGAGAAGTGACGGTAAGGATTGTGTTGGATATAAGCAGAACAGTTCCGTGATTTAACGTCAAATTTTACCAGAAGAAGCAAAGGAATCGACACAACGTGTAAACCCAGGAGCAGTTAGTCGAAAGCCATTTTCAGGACTTTTAGAGGTAAGCGCAGTGGCATAAAAGACTGTCCTTTTGGCCATATGGGAAAGGTATGCTCATGCTTTCTGGTTTTGTGAGCAGATTTTTCTTTAGTTAAATCTAGTGTGGTACGTTATCTCTAATGTGCGTCACAAGCACTACCCTGGTTTAAATTCAAAGGCAGATGCTTCTTTTAGTTCTAAGGAAAACGGTGGTTATTAAGCTTGAGGAAATTATTTCCCAAGCGTAGTCGGACCCAGTTTCTGGAATTTGGTTAGCTAACAAATCTATTTGAAAGTTTACATAAAGTGACAGAAACGGTCAGTATAAATGGGGAAGTTTGCAAGGCTAGATCTGTTGTGACGAAACCTATCATTATGAAGATTCTTTCCTTTTATTCTATTCCAGTACTAAGGATCAAACTACTAGATTCTCTGTATGGAAGAACCTATTTTCTGTAATACCACATATTTGCACCACTCAGCACCATCTATCCCCAGTTGTCCTTGCAATTGGATTTGTGCAAAACAGCGCTGGGTTACATGCTCTTGCAGTTTCCAACACCTTTTGGCTAAGATCAAGTGTACAAATGTTGCACCTTGTACGCTTTTTCTAGGGTCTTATGAGACTAGAGTAACGCGGTTTCGGCCGCCTCTAGTTCTCTCGAGAGCGCTCTAGGCCAAATTATTCGTTTTATTTTCGTTTGATTCATTTTCTTTTCACGGCCTATTTTTTCAATCGTTCGACCTGGTGATGGGTGGGTGCCTTGGTTATAGTCTAGACTCCGGTTCGGCGGATAGTCTTCCCTTCTCGGCTCAACGGGATCGGCTTTTGGCTTAGCTTCTATGGAACTTTGACTTCGGATTGGCAATGGACACGAATTTGGACGATGATTTTATTTACATATGTACATGGATTCGGGTAGCATTCTGGAGTGTAAAACAGACGAGGTATCTCCAGAATGCTCTCGCCCTTTCTTGACAATATATGGATATTATGGAACTTTGAATTTGGCTTAACTACGAACATGAATTTGGATAACCCCTTTATATACACATGGAACTGCATATATATCTCGGCTTTGACCTTCAACCCGCACTTTTAGTGCTTAAAACTTCACTTAATGGATGGATTATCTTGGAACAATTTTAGAACTAGCATGGATTTTAGGATACCCTCAGTACTGTGTTTTGAACTGCGACTCGCTCGATCTTGCTGTTCGATCGCCGTTTGTGCTGAGACTACGAGTTTTTCACCTGGTTTAACCTGTGTTTACACTTCATTCTACTTCATTCGCCCCTGCTGAACTAGAATCAAGTTTAGAACTTCGGTTTTCACCAAGATTAATCGACGAACTCTCGCCTTTACTGCACCACGATGCTGAATTTGTTTTGGACCGCTTTGGAACATTGGACTGGACTTAAAAATATTTGTAAATTTTCACTGGAACGACCTAGAAATATTGTAAACCTTAGGACTGACATCGAAAAATTGTAAAACTTTAGAAAAATAAATAAGTGGTGGACAGACCACGGTAAAAAAAAAAAGAAAAAAAAAAAGTTTCCAACAATGTTCTGACAACAAAAACTGGGGCCTGGACAAGCATGTAAAAGATTAACAAGAACCTTTGTCGCTGGACACTTAACCCTCAGGTCAATGAAATGGGTTGGTGGAACCTGCGTCAAAGCCTTTCCCATAAGATGAGCAAGGCAAGACTGGTCCGTTTTTGTGTAACAACTAGATCGCTTTTATAAACTTCAACTGGAATTGATCTATCCTGCATATAGGTAAGAACTGCTGCTTGGTAATACTGTGTCTTTCATGCCTTGAAGCAAAGGATTGACAAGACTGTCATTACTTCTTTTCTCAAGCGAAATCAAATAAAAATTAGACGTCGTGAATCCGTTTTTGCTTTCGGAAATCAACATCTCGCTATTTGCTTGGTGTCTTGTGGAACCCTCCAATGTGCTTATCTCATTATCACCAACTGAAGTGAAATTCGTTTTCCTCGTTACAAAGGTCATGCTCACACGCTTCACTTTCTCCCTGATTTCGCAAAAAAAAGCTAGGGTATCCATCTATTTGTTACCTGCTTATGTTACTTCTTGAAACAGAGTCTGTGTAGATGAATACATCGCCATTCGTCTCGTTATAACACAGCCAATAACGTTCATAACTTTGAAAAACAGCGGGCCTGATAAACAGAAGGAAATGCAAAGAATTTGCCAAGTGTAAGCTTCGCAATACAAACTTCATGCAGATGTAGGCAAGTGCTTGGCCTCGCCTAAAAGGACATAAGTTTTTCAAGTCGTAAGTTTGCAAGCTAACTCCTTCCAGGATTCAAACGCAACAGAAAATGAAAAAAAAAAAAAAAAAAAAAAAAAAAAAAAAGAAAGGAAAAGAAAACGGCGTACATTCAGGGTGAAAATTCACAGGTTTCGTGAGTTCAAGGAATATTTTGCAAGTCAACGTAAAAGGGCTGAATTTCCCGAATACAATACCTTATAATCTTCTTGAAACTTGTGCTTTTTTTGCTCTATGTGAGCTTCAGGCTGAAGGATTTACAGTTCCGTGGCGTCGCAAGCGTGGCTTTGGTTAGATCTTAGGTAGCTGTAAAAAAAAAAAAAGAGTGGTTAGATTTCTGCTTAAACAACCTTTCTGGCATTCCCATTCGCTAAGCCCCCGGAATAGCAATGTTAGATGTTTGCGATTTCCTCGCCCCTTGACTTT
>NC_090872.1:47962742-47965242 GCF_036669935.1 Montipora foliosa
TTGTTGATGAAGGGGTAGTTTCTAAAGAAACTGTGGTGCTGCGTCGGTGGGGAAGTAGTATACAAAAATTTGGTTTTATCAACGGAGTTGATAATGTAAATTGGCCACCGTACAGAGATTCTAAAAGCTGACGTTTCGAGCGTTAGCCCTTCGTCAGAGCGAATCGCTCTGACGAAGGGCTAACGCTCGAAACGTCAGCTTTTAGAATCTCTGTACGGTGGCCAATTTACATTATTGGGGGGCTATTGGGCTATTTACATTATTGGGGGGCTATTATTGAAGGGCTAACGCTCGAAACGTCAGCTTTTAGAATCTCTGTACGGTGGCCAATTTACATTATCAACTCCGTTGATATATTACTTGTTGACTGTAGTCTGCGAATTGCCAATGTTTACAAAATTCTGTCGCTTATAAAACTCGATCCTTTCAAGATACAGGTTTCAAACATCTATAACTGAAATCGCTTGATTGTCTAGTTTTCAATGATACCACATTCAAGGTTGTGCCATATACGAAACCGTGTTAAATCTTTTCTTAAGGAGACAGCTGTATTTAACATGCGTGCTTTGCAAATTCACTTGAATCCGATAACACGGGTTCAAAAATTTTTATCGGTGGCTTGATTCAAGTTTTCCTTTCATGTTTGGTACTGTTGTAGAGCTCTATCTGTCTACTTTATCACCATATAAGAATTAAGTCATCATATTTTAATCCCGCAAAGGAAACCGAGAATGCGTTTATTAAAGTCAGAGAGATCGTACTTATCGACTATAGTCTTCCATTTGCCATTCTGTACAAAATCCTGTCAGTTACATAACTCGTTCCTTCCAAGATACAGGTTTCAAAACGTAAGTCATTGTAATCGCTTAACTCTGTAGTCAACAAGTCACGTTCGTCCACAAAATGTATATACGCGTTTGTCTCAACATGCTCCGCCATTTTTGTTTGATGGTAAATCGCGAACCACGCGAATCATTGCGTGAGAATTCGCTCAGCTGTCAACATTGGTAAAAATGAGGACATGTGATTGGCTATCAGTTAACCCTCGTGGGAATACCGGATCTCGCAGGAGATCTAAAAATAACCTAAGAGGGATTACGATGGGAATAGGGCCAGTATGAGGGATTACTTCTCTTACCTTCATAATCTCTTGACCTGGACTGAAACCAGCGAAAAATGCAACAAAAAAAAATTTTCCAAACCGTACCTGAACACGAAAAGCATCGACTGTCAAGAGCTTTGCTGACGTAGCGTGGCTGTGTAGCCGCGTCGAGCCACAGAAAGAGCGCGAAAATTAAGCCTCGATCAGGTGTGTGTGTGTGTCTGATGGCTTGAGCCTGCGATCCAATCAAAAACCAGTCCCTGGTCAGCGGTCAACTTAAAAAAAAAACAGCTGACCTCCATAAGGTCTATCTTGAGCCCGCTATATGGTCACGTGATACTGGTCAGCGAATACCTTGTTTTGACAGGTGTCAATTGACCATAACATTGATGTCCAATATCAAAGATGTATGCTGTAAACTAGTTACGGTATCAAATGGAGTATTGCCTCCTGGATGAGCTCTAAACTTGAGCCCGTGATATGGTTACGTGTACTGGTCACATTGGCATACATGAAGGGGCGGACGGACGTACGTACGGACGTTCATGAGGTCATGGCTATAAAACCAAATTTTCTCACATCGATGGGTTACCATATTTTCTTAACTATGGTGCTCCGCGCGCGCGCGATTTCGGGCGCGCGCGGAGCTCCGCTACTAATGCCATGTTCAGCTGTGATGAGTTTTACAGTTGTAATATATAAGAAAAATACAATGGATGAACTGACACATTATTTGCATACTTATAAAAACAAATTAAGAGGTTCTGCCTGAGAGACCGGGGCAGACTTGGAAATGAAGGTCGGCCGATTTCGCTTAAAATTGGTACACAAAGTACTTATGACGACTTATGTAATATGCCAAAGTTTCAGCTTCAACGATTTTTTTTAGCCGAGTTCTGGATATCAGCCCCTCAGGGGTCCCTAGAGGCTGATTTCAGCGCAATTTTGGCCACTTTTAAATCTCTCTTTTAGCAACATGAAAATTAATTTCAGGCAAAAACAAAACCACATTTGTAAAGCCCTATCCTTAGGCCTTTATGGGTGAGAACATTAGCTCATGGAAATTTTTCGCTAGCCTGTGGCTGTTACCACAACTTGGTCATATTTGAAGCATAAGGGAAGCAACCGGAAATGGCCTGTTTTTCAGACAATATATTTTCCATGCCCATGTTTTATAACTTGAGGTCTTAGTTTCCCGGCAAAGTTCAGCCCTTAGTTAAGTAATATCAAGAAAAAAGTACTAAGGTTGAGGCTTTTTTACCACGAAACACTTTAAGAGAATTTACCCTCCACGCACTTCAGGTCAAAGTCTTAATTCTTTATTAGCTTTATTTTCAGACACCAGCCGCACATTTAACAAGAAAAGTAATCAAAATACAATGGAACAAGTTGTTTACT
>NC_090872.1:47972742-47975242 GCF_036669935.1 Montipora foliosa
CTTTTGAAAACGCCGTTTCACAGACGCTGTATGGAAGTTGCACGCTCCAGGATGGGCTCCTGCTTTGGATATATATTCAGTATGGATGCCACCACGGATCTGTGCTGTTTGAGAAAGCAGCAAAAGGAAAATGCTGATAGAGAAAGGGAAAGAGTGCCCGTGAGTAATCTTCTACAATTGTAGCAATTTAGCTTACTGGCGGCGAAAACGGACCGTGTTGGACGTCCTTATCAATCATTTACAACATACGTGAGCCATTTACACTGGGGCACTGGGTATGAATAAATATTCAGTAAACAAATCATGCCATTGAGGTTCTCATACAAGTTCTATCATAATCATTCTCTGCAATATCAAGGAGACGAATCTGCACAAGAAAACAACTGAATTCCAAGTCAGTCATGGCCAGCAAACTACAATGACCTCGTCACGTACGGTATTAATCGACCTGTGTATATCTAACTCGCAACGACGCAATTGCGACCAATTTATCGCTGGGGCTAAAGTTTCTAATGTTACCTCACTTTTAAGGGATTGTAGGAAAGGCGTATGTCTGTAAAAGTGAAGCCAGGTAAGCGTTTTTTGTAAGTGACTTTATCCAGACACTTTGCAAATAGACTGGAAGAGTGACTGCAATTTGTGTTAGACGGTTAGCTTTAATTATATTCGAAATTTCTTAATGGTTCAAAACGATTCTCAAGTAGTGTCACGACTGATGTTGTGATTGCATTTAAAGAGACCAATAAGTTCTTTTTTCTTCAGAAAATATTAAAGCCCAAACAGGTGGGTTATAGTACTATTGAATGGAACTACAAAGCTTGCTTATATCCTGATTTAATTAGCGGTTCATTACTACGGGCCATAGACGTGATACGTTGAACGAGTTGAACAAAGGAGATAAACTTAACATTGCAGCTTGGACGAAAAAGATGCAATTTTGCATTGTGATTTACCGGCAAGAGATGTGTTGTTAGGTACCGTACTTATTCGGCTACAACCCGAGCTCGGCTATAAGCCGAGACTCCAAACTTCTTATGCATTTATCAACTTGATTGACTCGAATGGTAAATGCATAATACTCGGCTATAAGCCGAGACCCATTTTACGTCTTGATGTGTATTATCGACTATGGAGTTTTCGTAATTTTAAAATACAAATTGACATTGACTGAAAAATTATACTCAAAGCAATAAAATGAACATGAAATATTAGAAAAAAACAAGCGACGTGATCGTGAGGTGACGAATATTATTAACAATTACTGACCTCACTGGAAACATGTCTTCCTAAAAGCGAAGCGTTTTATAAAAAGTTATTCAACTGGAAACCTTACAACCTCGCCTGTAAACTTAAAATAGTCACCGAAGCAGAAGCTGTAGAAAATAACTCAAGATTGCCAGAGAATACGGCATCAGAGAGTCGATGGTTCCGTCGCTGGAAGAAAGATCAGGCAACTCTGTTCAATGGGGAGCTTATCGGGGAGCGTATCCCGAGCTCGATCAACGACCTTTGGCGTGGTTTTCAGAGCAAAGAAGTCAATGTAAGGTTTTCCCTTTAATGTGTACGGTTTTTTTGCTTGGAAAATGTCGAAGAAGACGAGCAATAAGATCGATCCCGATCACGCAACAACACAAACGGCTCCTTTACGAGCCACCAAATAATAAAAGTCCATACTAAACGAACAACAACTTCTCTTCATTTTACAAGTAATTTAGCTCGGCTTGTAAGTGAATACACATTATTTGTTACTGTTTCAATTAGCTGAGAAAATTCTTTTTATCAAAAATACTCGGCTATAAGCCGAGACCGCTTCTACGGCTTCAAATTTGCCCAAATTGAGTGTGGATTTGCGTAAAAGTCGCTCGGCTTATAGCTGAAAATAAAGAGTTTTCGCAGCGGCTCTATTGTCCGTAATTTTCAAGACTTCTTCCAAGAAATTTATAACCGCTGTCGGACCACTATCTGATCGGTCCTAAAACAATCACATAAAAATTTATTATTAACGGCAAGTCTTTTCGGTGACAATTAACTTCAGAGTCTCTTTTAACCATAACTTGGAAGGAAAAAAGATAATCGAAAGTAAATGGCTGATTTTTGCAGACACGCTTTGTTAAAACTTTAACTGGAAGTGGCCTGGTTAGCCATCTTCTCGTAAGTTTTTTTCTCAGTAAAAAGCCTCAACCTTAGTATTTTTTTCTTGATATTACTAAACTAAGGGCTGAACTTCGCAGGGATGCTAAGACCTCAAGATATAAAAATATTTGGTCTGAAAAACAGGCCATTTCCGGTTGCTTCCCATATGCTTCAAATATGACCAAGTTGTGATAACAGCCACAGGCTAGCGAAAAATTTCCATGAGCTAATGTTCTAACCCATAAAAGCCAAAGGATAGGGCTTTACAATTGTGGTTTTGTTTTTGCCTGAAATTAATTTCATGTTGCTAAAAGAGAGATTTAAAAGTGGCCAAAATTGCACTGAAAATCAGCCTCTGGTGACCCCT
>NC_090872.1:47982742-47985242 GCF_036669935.1 Montipora foliosa
GGTTTGTCAGTTGAATTACTGTTACGAGTTATCGACGTTAAATGTGGTTACTTTACTTTACCTTTTACTTTAAAACACAAGCTAGTGAAATTTCCCCCTAATTTTATGAGAACTCATTGCGATTACGTGTTTATGACATAAGGGCAAATCTTTCTTGTCACTGTCGACGCACATCAAAAACCAATTAAGCAAACGGATTAAAAAGCACTTGTTCGTTCGCATTTTAGAGCAAAACAAACACACAAATCAACTTTTTCTTTATGTCCAAAAGTGTACAGATAATTGTTATTTAATTCCAGTTGACATTAAAAATTCGATTTTCATTCCTGAACAAAGGAAAAACCGATTAAACCACTTTTGAAGATAACAAACGGTTTAGTGCGCAAGGAAATAATTTGTGGAGTAACTCCTTCCACTAAATATGAGCTATTACCATACCTGCCAACTCTCCCGGTTTTCCCGGGAGTCTCCAAGTTTTTCATCAAATCTCCCGGTCTACCGGTTAGAGCACCAAATCTCCCGGGAAATACCTACCGTGGCCTTTTTCAACAGTTGTTCATTAATTTCGTTTTCTTCGAGATGTCAAAAAGGAAAATAAAACAAGAACTGGATTCTAGTGCTCTCATTTGAGCAAACGTAAAACAGAGCAATCAAATTGATATAGGCTCTATTAAACAAGTACCGTAATTGCTCAGATATCAGCCAATCAAATTGCACAATAAGTGGTAGAAAGTTGGCGCGGTTATGGGAAAAATAGCAATTGCTGTTCTAACCGAGAAACGTCAGGAACATTCGGAAGAGCTTCAGGTGATTTTCAAAGGTATTTAGATATTGTCGAAAATGACATTCTTTCAATGCAGTGATTTTTAGACGTCTCTAGATTTTTCCTCTCTGGGGGTTGGCAGGAATGTATTACTGGTATCCTGTTTTGTCGTTGTCGTTCTCTTTCGCCCTCCTTTTGTTTCTGTTCTAGTCATAGGTCCTCCAGGCATCATGTAACCTTATCAGGGCTTCTAAAGATATGTCAAAAAACTGCAATACAGAGAAAAAGGCAGCTCTAAGAAAATTAAAAATAAACATGCAGCTTTAAGTTTATATCCCTCCGATGCTTAACTTGAATAACTGCGTAGCCGCCAGTGTGGACCACAGCTATCATGATATGTCAAACTGCATTGAAACCAGCAAAAATGCAGAAAGAAAACATTTTCCAAACCGTTTTTCACCTGAACAGTGTTGACTGTGTAAGAACTAGAATTGACGTAGTATGGCCGTGTATTCGTGTCGAGCCACAGAAAGCGCGCGAAAAGTGAAGCCTCGCTTATGTTGAGGTGAGTTAACCTAGGCTGAGCCTCCGGTCCAATCGAAAACTGCAATTGCAAAAGGGTTGAGACACTGACTCGAAAATTCACCTCTCCTTCGTAGAACTCCTCTTCCAGTTCCTAAGAAAAGTCTGAACGTCCCTCCTTCCCCTCCCCCCTTTTCAATGATGATACCCTTTAGTTCGAGCGCCAAGTGGAAATGGAAACAACTTTGCTTGGGGGGGGGGGGGGGGGGGAAGGGGGCTTGGAGATGCGCTGACTTGAATGACACGCATTGTACGGTTATCAACAGTGAGTGTCTCACCTCTTTTTCCAATTGCTTGCCAGTTTGGACCACAGCTATCATGATGTGGATCACAGCCGCCAGTGTGGACCACAGCTATCATGATATGTCAATCTGGATTGAAACCAGCGAAAAATGCAGAAAGAAAACATTTTCCAAACCGTTTTCCACCTGAACACGAAATGCGTTGACTGTGTAAGAACTATAGTTGACGTAGTATTGCCGTGTAGCCGCGTCGAGCGGCTACACGGCCATTTGGGGTACTGGGGGTAACCATGCATTTTTGAGAGACATTTAAGCTTCAATTTGAGAAATAATGCCATACATTGCTTTGTATTATAATGCTTTTTACAAATATTATTCATCAATTATCTTTGAAAAATGCGTGGTTACCCCAATTTTCTTTTTGGATTTCAATAACACTTGTTAAGGTCTACATTTCCTGCATAATCAGAAACCGGGCCAAAAATACCTTTGAATTAGTAGGCACCGTCCGCAAAGTTAGAAAAATCTAAGTCCACATACTTTGGTTTTTACTCAGTACTTGACAGCAAAGTCAGCAGATGAGACGAAAATGATAGGCACTTGTTTCAGAGACAATAGACCACTTTCATAAATGTCGGCCACCATTTACATTCTTTTGTACTTATTTTAATTAGACCTAGTGCCCTCATTTTGAAACAATTTTTTTTTTAAATTTGCACGCCATAGCGAGGCTAGAAAGGCTTATTAGCATTAAAACAAAATAATATTCTATTTGGCCGCCATTATGAAAAAAGGTCTATGAAGCAACTCTATTAACCTTCACTCACAATACGGATCGAAATGCACATGTAACAGTTCTCAGTCTTTACTGCTAATAAAAACATGGCTCGCCTAACAGACAACCAATAACATC
>NC_090872.1:47992742-48017742 GCF_036669935.1 Montipora foliosa
TTGACAGGACAAACTTGAACCTTTTAAGCATGTAATAACGCGGAAAAAAGTTTGCCGTTCACGGTAGCTCGAAAATGGTAGTAAACTTAATTATATGTGATGTGTTGATTCTTGATTTGTGTCGATTTCACAATAGTGGGAAGAGTGGGAATTGACGCGATGCTAACAACTGACGAGACAACCCGGCGGGACAACAGTCACCAAGACAATCACTTAACGCTCTTTGGAAAATAATCACATCCTATTTGAAAAATGATCCGTCAAAATGTCCTCCTACAGTCACTCCCTTGGTTCGATTTAAAAAAAAATCACTCATTCACTTGATTGCTTCCACTTAAAAACAAAACATGAATAACAAGAGCTAACAAGGCCAGACCACCGTGCTGGAGGTCTCACAGATGCAAACAAGACATGAGACCACATGGTGGGGTGAAAACTTTTTCCTTTTCGTGATCTTCTGGCCTAGGCAGAGTTTGTCTCAGGACGCGACTTTTGTTTTCTTCGTCTGTTCTGGAACCATATTTTCACCTGGTTAATGGAAATAAAAATTGAAATTGTTACTTTAACTTCCGCCTATCCCTTTAAATTTCTTAATAAAATTAGGCTGTCCAAACTTAACGTCAATTTCTGACGTTCTTCCTGGATGTTTCGCAACTAACGCCCTGGCCCGGGTTGCTCGAAGCATGGTTGGCGCTAACCGGCGTTAAATACCATGGAAACCTAATAGTATAGGTTCTGATGGTTAGCGCTAACCAGCCTTCCAGCAACCGGCCCCTGATTGACAACGCCGGGTTAACGGCAATAGTGAGATATATAAAGGAACTTCTAGCCTACTATTTGACTTAACAATGACGAATCTTCTCACGGGCACGTTAGCTTCTTTTATTTGGCTACTGTTAATTTGCTACTGTTTCAGTGCTCCTCACAAATCGCTATGCGAAATTCAAAAAAGTCTCCGTGAAAATGGTCTAAGTGGAATATCATCGACAGATGGATTTGAAAAGTCTGTACATTGCATAGCTTGTGTGGATACCATTAAATGTGAACCTGAAAGAATGTCCTGGATGTTAACTCGTCACTCACAAATGGAAACGCATAAAAACAAGGCTGGATGGTACCTCGACAAAGACAAAAATGTCGTCAAATACAAGCCAAAGGGTAGGCGAACATAACTACTAACAAGTTATAAATTAGGATTAAACTGATCTTTAAGATAGTAAATTGTTCTTTACCTGATCTTCGCCGATTTCCAGACTCTCTGCGGTCCTCTGTATTATACTAGCACTAGGGTGCCCCTTAGTAGATTTAAAGATTGCCTCCAAAGAAGCAGTCTCAGCAGTAGAATACCGCTTTCTCTTGCCGCTGGATGGTTTAGTCTCCTTGCTACCGTTCTTAGTTAATGGACTCGTTTTGTTTTTCCCTGAAAGAGAAAAAAAAAAGTCAACGTGAAATTCTTTAAGAGTACATTTATCCATGCAGGGGCTGTTCAAAATCAGTCATTATAATGTTAATTGGTATGTCGCAACAACCAGGTTTTTAACCTGATAAGTCAGAGCTGTTTAACAAGATTGTTTTTACAGCTGATATGTGCATTTAATTTCCAGGAAAAAATTCAAACTAACCTCTTGCTTTCTCTAAAAAATCGTCCCTTACGTCGTCGCACTTCATGAAACGCTCCATCAAGATCCATGGAGCTTTACCCAGTCCTGTCGGTAGTTCCTGTGGAGGATTGTTTAGGTACTCAGAGACTGTACCCTGGGATCTCTCCATGTAATTCTTGGCAAAGAAGGTTTGTGATATTCCCTTCTCCGCCAACCAACTTGTGATGGTCTTTGCCAAAAGAGGGGGTTGTTTTGGCGGTTCTTGAGCTTCCTCGTAGGTTTCTTGTCGAAATAAAATAAAAAAAATAAAGATAAGACAGCGTTTTCATTTATTCCTGATCGAATTTGACAAAAAAGAATCCCGGGGTAAAGAATTATGTACGGGAATACTTACCATCGCTTATTATGCCTCCGTGGTCTTGAATGAACGTCTTAATGATGTCTTTATTTTCCGGTGGAATCTTTACCGTCATCTGCAAAAAAGTCGACAGTTTAAAAATCGAAGTAATTGAAATCTTCTTGAGAAATTGTTAAAACATGCGACAAACGTGAAAAGATAACGAACCTCGATAAATTTTTCCTGTTGCCGGTTTTGAGGGTCTTGTTGGCCATCAGCTGATGTCGACTCTACAATAATTGCACTTTCATCGCCTTCTTGTCTGTCCATTTCGCTTATAAACGCCTACCGTCGTTTTCTTCCCGGGGTTTTCTAGGAGTGTAGCTAACAAAGGAAAGACAGCGATTCCTACAGCTTTCGCCTCTGGGATTTTACTGCACTTACACCCGGAGCTAAGCACGTGTCGAGACGGTTTTGATAACAACATGACATATCGACTGCAGGAATCATTTCCGGTGCAACTATCATGGCCAGTCAGTTATGTATAAAAATATAAAACTTTAGTTTAAAAGATATGTATGTAATCGGGGGAAAAGGCTCTAGTAAAGTTTCCCTTGCCCTTTTCCGGCCTTCCTCGACCTTCCTTAGTCCGAAAAAAGTACAGCAATTTATGCTTTCTTTTCCTTCTTATAATCAGGGGGCGTAAGCCAGGAATTTTTTTCTTTCCCATTAATCTTTCAAATTTTTTTACATCTTTCTCATTTTTTATTTACGTTCAAAACGCAGAAAACAAGATTTTAATGGGAAATCTACTCATATGTTTCACTGTAGGTTGCCAAGCCATATCCAATTTTTTTGAGAAGAGGAGTTCATGTTCCCAAGAGAAAAGGGACACGAAAAAGCCACGAATGTCACAAAAACCTTCGATGCCAAGCGAAGCTGCAGTTGCCAGTATTGTGGAGGATGCAAAGACTGCGCAGGTATATTTCTTTTATTGTTAAGATCCTTGAAAATAGGTGAAAACAGCTAATTTTTAGTTTGTTTCATTTAACGACCTCTCAGTAAAACGGCTTTATCGGTACGAGGCATAAAGATTCCTCCCCAGTTTTCTCTCTACCCTTTAGCGCCCCGGTCTAAAGGTCAACAGTTAGTAAATCCTTAGCCGAAAAAGTTGACTGAACTGCTCCTACTTTTGTAACTTATGTACCTTTTTAATTGGTAGGTCGTATCTAAAGTAAGAGAAACAATGGCAATTGACACAGGTACCAGATTGGCAAAGGTTATAACCAGCATACCCACACACAGCAATCCACCTACCCCTCAATCCACTGATGTTACTCCGGTTGAAAGTATAGTCTTGAGCAATCGTGATCGAGAGGCTAAAGCAGAGCTAGCTGTGGTTTCCAAAGTCAGAGACGTTCTGTTATCTACGGCTTCCTCTGCCGTTAGTAAAATGACGCAAGTGTCCACCACATTGATGTCTGTAAACAAGGTGGAAAGCGATGAATTTGCCACAAGAATGTCTACCACCTTAAACTACGTAATACCATCTTTATTGCCGGTTGACCAAGGGTTTTCGGTTTCTGCAACTTTTATGTCTATGTTGGAAGTAATGGTGAAACAGTCAACGTTGATTGATGAATACAGGCTTCACATAGAAAAATTCCGAAAAGAGTTAGACTCCAAAGATGCCGTAATTCAGGAAATTGAACACCAAATGCAACAGTCCAAAACGGCAAGAGTTCCCGACATTGCCCTTAAACTGGCTTGCATAATCGAAAATCCAACAGAAGACAATCGCTATTTAATATCGATATTATCTAATTTGATCCAAAATAATGGGGTTGCGTCCGGGAAAAGATGGAACGATGATACTAAGGATCTTTTTGCCATCATTCTTGATTATGGGGGCCCTGCGTTGGCTAAAATAGTATCAGAAAGGTTGAATGGCCCAAGCGTCACGACCTCTTTTAGAAGAGCAAGATCGACATGGACAACACAGAGTACTTTAAAGGAGGTTTCTATTGAAAGAGCAGCCACGTTTTATGACAGCATAGGATATAAGGGACCTTTTGGTCTGGCTGTTGATGCAACTGCTGTGATTCCCACTTTAAGAATAAAAGGAAACACTGTTTATGGTCTTGCAACAAATACAGAAGTAATTGCAACATCAGCACAAGATGTTATTGATATTGTAAGAGATAGCAACGTCGAGAAAGCCAAACAAGCCAATGCATTTATGCTAGTTCCTTTACAAGAACACGTGCCTTCCTTCGTGCTTGCAATATCTCCTGTCGTGAAAGGTCAGGACTACTTGACAGTCGACACTTGGTACAATGATGTGTTACGATGGTGTTCAGCGAAATCCATTAAATTGCTCGGCGTCGGTGCGGATGGAGATTCTAAGTTTCGCAAATATTTCACTCAGCGTTTCCTAAAAACGCTACAACAGCAAAGAAGAGGCAATCAGGTCACGATTCCTTATGAATCATTTGACTTTGTTTCTGTTATAGAAGAACACGACAACATAAGAACACCGAGCGTTATGTTTCCAGACTGGAGGCATTTAATTAAGAAGTGGAGGAACCAACTTCTTAATGTGAAAAGAATCCTATTTCTTGGAAATCAAGTAGTGCAATTGGAGCATATAATAAAAACCTACGAGGCTTACAGGCTGGAATCAGGTTTATGGAAAAGTGACGTGTTTGTTAAAGACAAACAGAACGTAAAAGCAGCAACCCGTATTTTATCAACTTCTGTTCAACAATGTCTGGCGACATGGAATTATGAGAGAACAATAAGCACACAAACATACTTAAAAATTGGTCAAAACATGTTGACAGCATTTACTGAGCCAAATATTTCCATAAGAGAACGCGCCCGATTGGCATGGTCAGCAGTGTCCTTCCTTCGACTATGGAAAGTGTGGATAAACATATCCGGATTTAAGACCGAGACCTCTTTTATCTCAGATCAAACTTATCGCGACTTCATTCTAGCTGGACACAGCATTATTTTATCAATGAAAATATATTCCATTTATTTTCCCGAAAGTGTATACCAGCCATGGATGTTTGGCTCGAATGAATGCGAGGACTTGTTTGCTGGTTTACGGGGATTTTGTAGAGGAAGATCGAACCTATGTATGTTGGACATGATTGAATTGTCTGGTCGTATACAGAAACTAAAGGAATTGAAAATAAAAAGACATGGCGTGCAAAGTCCATCTATTGCGCCCGATTGGAACAACTTTGAAAATGAAATAATAGAGGGAATGCAAATGGCAGACAAAGAAGTTCTAAAAACCATTGAGTTACTGGGAATGCTACCAAAACTTATACAAGGAAACGTAATCAGAAAGGAAGGAGACAACCTTGTGTATTTGAACCGAGCGGTAGAAACGTGGATTGATTCCGAAGATTTTCAACCAGACGAAACAAAGGTTGTAGAAGTAGAAGAATTGTTGAGTCTCGATAATGAAGTCCTGTTCCAGTCTCTTGACGAACAGAATGAAAATAATCACCATAACATCTTAAGTGACCTGGCAGCAACATCCTCTACAGTTAGTGATAACAATAATGAGGACAAAGGCACTTCCCACGTGGACGACGACGACGACGACGACGACAGTCCTCGAAACTGTGCTTTGTATGGAAAAGGCAAGTGTTTGTATTTGACTAACAGTTACCGTCGACCGAAAGAAACGTCTTGGATAGGGTGTGAGTTCCCCAACTGCAATGACTGGTACCACGAGTCCTGCCTTGGTCTCCAGTTAAGTGCAGGAGAGAAGGACACTTACACGTTTGTATGTAACAAACATTCCCAAGCAAAAGGGCAATTCGACAGTAAAGTTAAAGCAAGCAACGCGGATACGGATATTCTATTTGAAAGCGATTATGATGCTCCGAAGCTTTTGCCGAAACGACATAAGACGGAAAAAAGCTCTTCAAAACCTGAGAAAGATTACTCTCGTTTACCTTCTTATGTCGAATTCGAGGGTAGTTTTTTTCACATCGCAGAGTTTCTTTCTTTGCAAGAAGGAAAAGTCTATAGGCCTCAGACGTCTAGAATTTCCAGGTGGATGGCAAGCTCTCAAAGTGACTTCTACGAGCAAATAGACAAATTAATAAGCCCGGAAAAGACACCAGACGGACTATATTTGGACGACTTTGCATCATTTTGGGTTCCAAACTGCGGCCTTAACATAGGGCAAATTATCAGAATTCTTTGGTGTCCGAGCTACAAGTCTTCGTACCCAGTGTTTGAGTGGAAAGACAGCGCACAGGAAAAGGGCAGTACATCCATTTGCATCAGATGTTGGACTCACGTAGAGGTTGGGTTGAAGTGGAAACTTCACCCGCAGAACGCTATTCAGTGGTGTGATCCGAAAATGTTGTTAGAAAAATACCCAGCAGGAGGTTCAGACAGCGAGAAATGTATCGATCCTTCCAAATTGAAACTGATGCTCCCCAGACTTGAAAAAATAGAAGAGGAAAGATTGCAGAAACAAAGAAGGGCCAAAGAACAAGAAAGACAAGAAGCAAAAAAGGGCGCACCAGAGAATTTATCAAAAGAGATCCTTAAGGAAATTTTGACAGAGCATGGGATCACATTCAAAAAAAGTTCAACTAAAATAGAACTCATCAACAAAGTTATGGACTTAAGAATACAACTGCAACGACAGGCAAACGAAACAACTGCAATGGAAAATGACGGTCCGGCTGAAACAGCAGATGAAACAATTGCAGTAACACATCTTGATGAGCCAATTTGTGATTTCGCCTTTTCCCCAGTATTTAATCAGGTTTTTCATAAACCGTCTGAGACAAAGCAGAAATCTGCCTACAAGAAACCAACACATTCGGCGAAGCCAAGGATGATCCCCTGTGTATTGTATTTCTTTGACAAGCGATACGAAAAAAAAATCATTATCATGTTACACATTGTTTTTCTTCTTGGGCTGTTTTCGCTTTTCTTAGATGCATCTATGATTCATTGTATTATGGTGTTGTTGCATTCTCTAATATACCAAGCAAGTGTTCTGAGCGTTGTAGAGTGCCTTCTTTATGCTATTCTGGAAGCGCATTACATTTTCCTTTTAACAATTATTCTGCTATCTTCCCTTTCGGTTGCACGTGTGAATGTTCAAGATGTATGTTCTTGGCCTGCATGCGTATATTCAGGCAGCAAGACAGTGAGCGCAGACAAAAACATTTTCCTCAACTAATTAACAAGCTGGAAGAGAGCGACACTGAAGAGACTTGAAGACAATTTTTTTCTTGTTTCGAGACGATCAGAGTCTAGTAATTTAAGTGAGCTTTTAATAGTAATAAGGGGTAAAAATGCTACAAATTTAACATAAAACACAACAAATAAAGATAACTGAATGGTTTGTTCATTCATATGGTGCGTTTTATTTAAGAAAATGACAAATTTCATAATCAATAAAAATCAATAATAATCAATAACAATCGATGAAAATCAATAGAAATCGATACTCACACAACTTTAAGTCTTCGATTTTTATCGATTTCCAATATCAATCGATTAATTGTTATTGATTATTATTGATTATCATTGATTTTATCGATTATCGGAAACCATTGATTGACAACGCCGGGCGGTGTTAAACGCGGACGTCAGTATAAGCTCAAAGTTATCGCTCGTGCAGATAACTTTGTGAGTTCACGAATTTCTTTTGTTTTTGGGTGCGGGTTATCTGCTAGTGCGGGTAATCTGTTGAAATTTTTTTCTTGTTATTGCAAAAACTGACCGATGCAGGTAATCTACCGCGCGGGTAATCGCCCGGAAATTACGGTAATATTGATCTTAAGTATCTGAATTGTTTTGGTAGATTCAACTTTACACCAACAAAAATCTTTTGAATTGTTCTTCACTTGCAGCTGTGGGGAAAAATGGTAATCGTTGGTCCATGGCAACCATAAGAATGGGTGAGTGTGAGATGTGACAATGAATTAATCTCAGTTATTATTTTATTTGCTTATTATAAGAGGAAGGTTCAGTTTGTTGATTGTACTGTAGTTCATCACATGCTATATCACATTTAGAAAAAAGGGGATTACCTCTTTTTCTCTTCCTGGTAGCATTGGCTGTTTACAATCGAAGCCCGTCAGCATATGAAGCACTGCGTGATTTAAAAATTTTGCAGCTACCGCATTCCAAGACACTCAAAAAAGTAATCAAAGGTGGCTCAGAGAAATCAGGCATAGATGAAGGTTATCTTCGAGGCCAGCAGAAGATATTTGAGGAGTTCCAAAGAAGACGAGAAACAGAAGGACATCCAAGACCACTAGGAATTGGAGTAATGATGTGGGATGAGGTCAAGGTAATAGTAATTCACACTTTGACTTTAATTTTATTGTTGAATGACAGAAACAGTTTTTAAAAAGTCTTGAGTTTAAGAAAATAAATTAAAATACTCAAAGGAGGAAACCGCCTACTTACTGCCCCTCCCACTCCCCCCCTTTGAAGCTTTACTGCCAACCAACTTACCAAGTATTTAGGTCCAAAGTTATGGGCCAGAATACCCAATAATATTAAATCAGTTAGTTTAAAGACTTATAAAAAATACATTAGAAATAGGGTTTTAAGCACCTTAATTGACATGGGCAGTGGGTGCAAATGTTATTAGCTTTTATAGTCTTCCTCTAATGACTTATACACACACACACACACATATATATTTAATACTCATTCCTTTTGTAAATAGCTTTTATCCTTGTTTTATCTTGTAAATAGTTTTGATATATTGTATCTTGTCTTAAGTGTCCCCAATTAGCAGCAATGCTAAATCTTTGTAGCACATTAATAAAGTTATGATAGCTAGTACTTAATTTCTCTCAGCCGATTAGCTTTTAGGTTATAATCCGGGTGAGCTTACCTAATTTTCTGTTTCAACTAATATCTTTTGTAATTAAGAGTTTTTTGTAGTTTTGATCATCATTTAAGTGTGTTGTTATTGGAAATATTCAACAACCAGAAATTGAAATACCTTCTTTTGACCTGAACAAGCAAACATATTTAATTCTTATTTTGTTGTTGATGTTGTACATGTGATTTAGTTTGAAAGTTTGGTATAATTTATTATTGTAACATTTTTGTAAGACTGCAAATTTTTCTTTCAAGATTCAAATGAAAGTGGCCTGGAACCTAAAAGGTGCTGGCATAACAGGTTACAGTGTATCAGAAGATGAGCTGAAGGTCCTTCATGACGTGTACAGAGATGCAGTACAACCTGGTCCCCAGAAGGCATCATACATTGTACAGTTCCTGTGGCGGGAATTGACCTCTGGTTTTGACCTGATTGAGCCTTACTTTCCTGTGGAAAGTTCGATGACATCACATGTGTTACAGGAATTCATCATGCTATGCCTCAAGGCACTTACCAGTTATGGGTTTAAGATTTCAATTCTGTTATGTGATGGAGCATCCTCTAACTTAACAGTGTTGAAGCTTCTTTCAGGCAACCCCAACACTCAATTTCCTCATGATGCAAATGCTGCAACTTTGAGGGAACGTTTCAATGTTGAGGCATCACTTATAAATCCTGAAGATCCATATGGTAACCCACTTTTCTTGATGATATGTCCAAGCCACCAGGTATTGGAAAACTACATTCGGCATCTCTTAATATAGCAGGCAATACTTGTTAGGAACTTCCTCCTCAGGGTTCATTATTATATAATTCTATTTTTGATTAGACTGAATTCCTAAAATTAAATTTCTTTTAATAATGAAAGGCTTTGAAAAACATTTCAGAATAAAAAGTATTGAGATAAAAACATGTCGTTTCGGTGACAACGTGTACCATTATCAAATGCAAATTATCATGAGTTGTGAACGTTATATAGAAAATAGTGGGTGAGAAAATACATTAGAATAAATGAGGTGGGAACAAACAAAAGAATGAAAATTTCTTTTGCACTGACAAAAAAAATAGTATTTGAATTATTTGGTTGAAGTTTTACACTGTTACCTTTTTTCTACTCTAAAATATTTTTCAGCTGAAGAACATGATAGCTGCTCTCTACAGTTCCAGGCCAGAGGGCTCCAAAGATTTTACGCAGGACAATCACCAGTTTGGCTGGAAGACCATTCAGAAGGTGTTTGCTGAAGATCTTGAGCGAGCTGAGAATGGATTGAGTCGAAAGGTGCCAGGCTTAAAATATGCTCACGTTTACAGAGATAATTGGACGCGTTTAAATGTAAGACCAGCAAAGATTATGCAGGTACGGTCAGTCATGTAGACTCTACATATTCTCCTTTCAAGTAGTTGCCATTGGCCTACTAAATTATCAAGCTGCCTTTTTATAGCTGTTGTGGTTCAGTGTTATCCTTGGTTCAAATTTTGTTTTTCTTTGTTTTGGGGTATGATCAGAAGTGAGTTTAAAACAAAGGAAAAATATAGCCAATTGTTAACATTTGACCTACAACCTTTGGCAACATGCCCTCGGCTACTTTATTTATGTGCAATCTTGTTAACCAAGCATTTGGGTTCCACACTTAAAGAAAACACTGGCCTTTGGTCTGGACAAATAGGCCACTTGCACTAAGATGTCATGTAACCAATGCTTCCCTTAAATAGTGAGTTGTAATCTTGCGGTTGCCAAAAATTGACAGAACACATAAAAATTATCTTACACGCGAAATTTGAGAGGAAACGCATTTAAGGGAAATATTTTATGGTACTTGGATTTTTCAACAAAGTAGCATGATTTGTCTTAATTGGCCACCATGTTGGAGTGTATACTCTTGCCCTCCAACATGGCGGCCAAAACTACTTTTTGCTTATATCTTGTTAAATGTTTGATAGTTGAGTTCAGATGTGCCATAAACGTTACCACATCATCTTTTCAACATTTTCCTTGAAGGTAAGGTGCAAAATTTGTGTCAGAAAGCAGTAATTCATAATTTTAAAAAACCAAGTTTTGGTCATGTGACCAGCTATGGACTTTCTCATTTTAAGCAAATGGTGCAGGTTTGAAAAACCAAATCACTATTATTTTGTTTAAGAGATGACCCACTAATAGTGTTTCGAAGGCAAAATCATGTAACTTTCATTTTCATAAAAATGACGTCACATGACCTCTTAGTGCAAGTGGCCTATTGAATCAAACACAACAAGGTGCACATATCAATGATCAAGAGCCTGTATTCTCCAAATATTAGGTGGCGTTAGGGATCATTTGGGAAATACCAGTTCAATAACAATGAATTATTGCCAAGAAAATATTAGCCCAGCAGTGGAGAAAATCATTAGCGTTGTTTTATTGTTGTTGTTATTTTTGTTGTTATTGTTCTCTGGCTACCTTTGTTACACAATAAGATATCTTCCCAAACAAAGTATGATTAAGAAGTAATGAGAAAAATCTTTGCATGAGTGTTAACATCTCACTAATTTTTGATTATTGTTTGCTTTTGTGTTCATCTGTAGCAAAGGTACATGATTGCAGCTGTCAAGGACCTGTCTTCCAATGGAACTGATGTAGAAGCAAGCACAAAGACTGGCGAGTACTTAGATGCATGCAACCTGTTATTTGAGCAAGGTCTGCTCAGTCACCGCCGAGTCAACAACAAGGATAGCTCAGTCCTTAAAAACATAAAACAGGGGATGAGCTTTTTTGAACAGTGGTGTGCTGATCACATGGATACAGGTAATTTATTGGCAGCATATAATGTTTGAGAAGTTTTAAATGTCAGAAATAATCACAACTAAATTTTTAGAATTCACTTTTTAGTTTATCAAGAGAACACCAAAAGAGCTAGACAGAAAAAGTTCTTGGCTTGGCAGGTATGAAAGATTATTTTGTATATGGGTAAATGTATTATCAATTTGCTTTATATTGCTTGGGAGTTTTTCATTATGGTATTTACTGTAATGGTCTGGTTATCTCAGCTCAGTGGCTCAGAATAATACATTCTGTCATGTTGGCCTTGTGCTTTTTTCATGTACACATTCCTGCACACAGTCAGTACTGTCTCTAGCAAATCAGTGTATTCCTTTAAATAATTATCATGACATTTGAATATTGACTAGTTTAACAGTCTTTGCACGACATTAGTTTAACTCCTTGGAAAAAACAGTAACAATGATACATGTAGGATTCCTAAAATAAGCCTTGGTTTTATTGTCATTTGTTTTGCAGACATGGGATCTCCTCCGCTTAGTTGTTCATGGCTTCCTGGCCTTTTGCAATTGGTTCTTTGACAAAGTGTCACCCAATGGAAAATACTTCATCAGTCCCCTACGAATAAATGGCAGTGCAATCGAATCCATATACAGTGTCCTGAAGTTTGCTAGTGGAGGGAATTTGTCAGCACTCTCCTATGGCCCTGCACTGGGGAAACTTATAAATAGGAAAGACATGGTGCAAAACAAGTACTCGGAAAAGGGGTATAGGGATGTTACTTTGAATATCAGTGGCTCAGATGGAGGGAATGTTTCTACCTCAATTACCAATGTGGCAGTTTATAGCCAGAAATTGTCCAATTCACTATGCATTTTTTCTTTTCCGGCTAACATTGCTCAGTCCACAGTAGTGGATAGGCAAGGAAGTAATGCTTGCACCATAATAGCTGTAAGGTTTGGTGACTACTGTAATCAACAAAATCTTGACATATCATTACTTTGGAATGAGCTCCCAAATGTCTGGGTTGATTCATTTGTTAATTCAATTTGTGATGGCAATGCCTTGTACGATGAATTGTATGGTGATACAGCAGTATATCTAGATGTAGAGGATGTTGTTAATGATTTAGGACAGGAATGTCATGTACAGTCAGCAAATCAAATGGTTGGATTCACCAGTGCACATGAGTACCGTGACTTAGTGGACCATATTAGTGGTGCCATGCATGCCTCAACTACTACCCTTTATGGAATACTCATAGGTTGTCAGAAATCTGTAGATTTGCTACTTAAGACCAATGGCCTATGCGCTATTATAGACAGCCACCAGCATGTCACAACAAATAGTGGTGGGGTTATAATCATGGCAGACCATCCAAAGAATGCCATTCTTGAGTATTCCAATTCCCTAAGCAATCAGGGATATGATTTAAGTCAGGGAACATTAACATGGGTACAGTATGCTTAATTAGAGTCACAAGTAATTTTTGACAGTTTTGGCTTTGAACTTTTGTCATTTGTGATTAGTTGAAAGCTTTCTCAGCCAATGAAAAAATTGTTGTTTGTAAGATAGTACACTATTTAGCATTAGAGTCTACTTTGAAGTTGTATTTCAATTTATATAATGTAACTGGATATCCTTTGTCTCAAAGTACATATTGTATGAAAAAAGAATTGTTTCGGAACATTAACATAGTAAAACAAAATACTGAAGTCATTCCCGTCAAAAGAGTTACATCACTGTTTTGCTTCACTGTGTAGAATGCACCCTCATGTAAAAGTGCTGTTTCTGGCAGGTGCCCCAGTAGACTTTATTCGTATTCTCAGTATTGAAGTGGAACTAGCTTGAAAGGTAGATTTATGCAGAAAAAATCAATGAAATGAGTTTTATTTATTTAGCATTTGAAAAGACTCCCCACATTAGCTTCCACTGCAACCTAGTTCCAGTCCAATACAGAGATACAAATATGGTCTACTTTTTTGTACTGAAACTAATACAAACACTCTTAGTTTATGAAACTGTGTTCTTGTGTACATTTGAACGCCGAGGGGCCATTCAAATATCAAACCACAATGCAAACAAAACAGAGCAAGTGTCAAAGCCTCTTACAGTTACAGCTGGGTTCCTGAAAATACATAAATACACCCCCCCCCCCCCCCCCCCAAAAAAAAAAAAAAAGAACCCTTGCCCAGTGCATTGAGTGCATTGAATATTTTAAAGATTTTTTGGTGATCAATTGTATTACTTTCCCCAAAGCTTTCCCGGTTATCATAGTGTCAGATGACCTTCTTAAGGGTGGGTATGGATGTTAACTCCAGTCTCACAACCCCTAAAGTAATAATATAAGAACAAAGCGTTTTCTCTAAATACATGTAGCTATACAGCTTCTACGTACATAATTATAGTTAAAATGGTCAGTCTACCATCTGCTTGCGTTTAGCAGCCAAGGAATAGGATTTCAGTTTTGGCCGTAACATAACATCTCATCTGCATCGACAACTTTTCCTGAAACTTTGAGATCTCTCTCAACTTTCGCATTCATAAATTCGTTTATTCGTGTATTGGCCAACTTAGATACAAGTGCTTTAAACTCTCCGCTGATGACTCCATCATTGATTGCATCTTCTGCTGGAGTAAACGATGCCACAAACAATTTAAAATCAATTTCTAGCTTTTCATTATTTAGAACAGATGTCTGGCACATATCAATAAATTTTGTCGGGTACTTCGCAAGGTTTATGTTGGTGGCAAACTCGCGAACATTACTATCCACCTCCTTTAAAAACGGAAGAAGTTCCATCCTTGGAAAAACCAGGTTACCTTCATCCAAGTTCTTTAGGCTGTGAGAAATCTGTGATTTGTCTTTCATAACAAGCATGGTTAACAACTCTAATTCTTTCTCCACAACCGGTCGTCGTTCTGATGATACTTTGCCTCGACCCTTTTTCTGCTCAAGAGTCTCCTTCCTGAGCTTAATAATTCGGTGAAGGGCAGCACCGCAATATCTGAATAAAGTATCGTCTGACTCCACGGCCAAACATGAATTCCTAAGCTCAGTAGGTTGGGACTTTTTCTGCCGTATGTGACTACAAATTGTGCTGTAAACCATTTCGTGGATAACACTTAAAACTGCATGCACGACTTCAGAAGACACTTGTGACTCCGATCGCAGTCCAACGAGGAAACGTTCGATTATCAATCGCTCTTGAGTGGCCTTTCCGACTTGAAAATTCCCCAGCATTTTCATCCAAGCCACAGAAAAGGCAGCTTTCTTGTTCGCCTTGTCCGTGGACAAAGCACACTCGCTTACAAGCGTCGAAAACTTGCGGCAGAATCCAAGAATTAGCAGTTGAAAGTTCGTTTCTTGTGATTCACAAAGTAAATATTTCGCAAAGCGCTCCCTCTCTTTGGTGGACTTCACACGTAACGATTCAAGAAGTTTTGAGCGGACAATCCCTCCGATCTCGCTAGCTTTCTGTCTTGAAAATATCCACGAAGTCTGTTCCTCCAGCTGATCTTCGTCTAAAGTGTTCGAAGCTTGCTTTTTATGTTTCGTAGATTTCTTTTTCCCGGACTGTTTCGAAGATGAATTCGATTCCTCACGGCGTGATTTTCGCTTTCGCACGGATGAGGAAGACGCACGGGGTTCTTCGTATTGTAGATTTTCTTCTGAGCTACTACTTTCCGTATAAAAACTGGAATGATCGCCTGAAATACTGTCAGAGCAATCAGAAGAAGATTCCTCGCATGCATCCGCCATGTTTGTTTGTAACGCGTATGAATTGTCACAAGTAGTTACGCATCAACAGTTTATTATTAATTATGCACCGCCTCTGATTGGCTTTTGAAAACTAATTCGCGGGAAAGGCGTATCTAAAAATAACCTTACTTGTGAAAACGCCGTTTCACAGACGCTGTATGGAAGTTGCACGCTCCAGATGGGCTCCTGTTCACGCTCTTGATTGCATCATGGGTAATCCGGGCTACATGGCGGGAAATTCAAATGTTTGTATGGAAATTTAGAGCAAACTAGACCCTCCGTGAGGGTACACTGGGTTGCCTGTGGTACGTGCACCGTTCCAGACAATTTTTTTCAAGTTGGGGGGTCATTAAGAAGTCATACCAGACGAGGCCCTCATACCAGACGAGGCCCTTTGGCTCACAGGTCCTCACACGTTCGTACGACTAAACAGATCTGTCCTTGCGTAATATGTAGCTCTAAAAGTGCACGATATTGTTTTGGTATTGTCTATCATTGTAGTGCCATGGTAGAAGTCTTGGGTAAATAGTCTGAGAAGACATGTGGTTACTAGCAAAGTACTGAACCCAGAAAGATTGAAGAAAATAAATGGGAAGTGAGAAACATTGGCTTCTGGGCTGACATGTTGATAAACTTCTTTTCACCACAAGTTTAAGCGTGCCCTCTGAGCATCTGACAGCTCTGTAATACCGAAGTTCACTGAAGTCAAGCCCTGTTCGGCGGGGTTAGTGTTTGGATGGGAGACCAAAATAATATACCCCTCGTAAACAGAAGCATCGGACCGAAAATACTATTAACGCTAACAAATGCGAACTCGGCAAGGTACAGATTTTGTTAGCTTGCTTTATGCAAAAACAAATATTGATGCAAAAGTAAATAAATATTGATACACAGTTTTTAGAAAGAGCAGAAGGAAGTTTCCAGGACGATCGCTCGAGAATAACATATTTACGACATGAAAATAACATTTATTTTGAGCCGTGAATATAGAAGATAAACAGTTACGATCAGCGACAAACATTTTGGGGGATTTTGGCAACGTTCAATTTTGTTATTGTAAGTTTTGGCTGCACAAATAAATCGCAAAATCGAAAGTGACATCACCGGAATTCAGCGGACGCCGTGATGAAGTTACCGCGGTATGTTTACTCGCCAAACAGTGAAGTATCTGTGCCAAATGATGGCAAGATACCGGGTTTTTGTAAGTTTCTTTTTCTGTCAAGTGTTTTAAAGTTTGACAATGAAATGAGCGAAGTCAAAATGAAGATCACAATCGCCCAAGTCTTGTTTATGCAAAGTCAAAATTTACTCTCCAAGACGCGTACGACGTTATTTATTCTAACCAGGTAATTCCATCATTTTGGAAATAGCAGCTACTTTATTATTCAACTGCGTCACAATTCCTCACTGATTTTGGGGCTCATTTTGTTGAAACTCAAGCACGCTTCCAACAAGCTTGTGAACCCTTCCTGCTTACAGAGCAATACTAAAAAACTTCTCCCATATCACACTTCAACCTTAAGCTCGAAAAGTCAATACACAACATGATATTATAATTCACAAAGGCAGAAAATACCACAGAATCCTTTTCCAGCGAAAAATGTATTGAAACAAACAACATATTGGCTCTTAGAGGCGAAAACCTCTTCCTATTTCATTGCGTGCGTGAAGACAAGAAACTCGATCGTGTTAAATTACCATGTACTTCAGGTAATTACTTTCGACGGGCGATAGATTGTTGTCGAAGTCCATTACTCGTCGCTTTTAAGATTCCACCGCCTGTATATCCAATTCACTTGCCATTATTGAGCTTCATAAGGGTATACTTTGTTCAAAGATCCACTAAAACGCCATTCGCGTTACATGACTTTCGACGCCATTGCCGGTTAAGTTAATCGTTCTACTGTGTCCACCAGAGAAATCTACGCATTTCCCACTACCCTCTCGATCCTAAGAAAATACGCGCAGAAGGCTCTATGCACAAAGCCACCACTTAGCAGGGGAGTGACAGGCAAGACTTTTCCCGACACGGAAAATAAAAAAACCCACGAAATGAAACCGAGATTCCGACTGGGTTTGGCAACCCAGTAAATATACTGTACATGACGCTACTTTCACCTTCATAAACAAAAAAATAGTTCATGTGCATAACTGAGATGAACTAGACTTGGTATCCGTTCTTTGGAATTCCTAAATATTGCTTTTTCTTTTGTCTGCATACATTCTCTGTAATTTTGTGCCTTTGGAATTATAGGAAATGTATGGCATAAACTCTATGTAATAAAATAATTTCTACCAAAGGAAATCTCTCCAAATTTATTCTACCTCACCTTTGAGCGCATATCTTCTGAAAACAAAAAACCCGAAATTGCATTTCATGAGTACTTTTTTTCATCGTAAAACCTTTGAATTTCACTCCATCTCGCCCTGATTACCCATGATGCACTCAAGAGCGTAAACTCGTCAATTTGCATTTGGGACTGTATCATGCTCCATTGAATTGGAAACCATTGCTTTCAAACAAATAATGCCCCAAAAGAAACTATATTCTGGGGAGAGAATAGCGAAATGACTTACATCAGTGCATTTGTCAGCAACACTCTGTGTGCAGCAACAATGGCGACTCGTCGCTAGGTACCAGTCTCCTTGTGATAACTTTCTGCAACGATGGCGATTCGCCCGCTAGGTACCAGTCTCCTTGTGATAACTTTCTGGTTGCTCGACAGTGATGTTACGATCGTGTAAACGAGAATCGATACTTAAAACGTATAATCGTACTACAATGTTACTCGTATAACCGAATGTCGATTTACTCGATCGTATAATCGAATCTTGATTTACTCGATCGTATAATCGAATGTCGATTTACTCGATCGTATAATCGAATCTCAATTACACAATCGAGTGGTATTAAAATCGAAAGAATGAATAGGCGGTTGGGTGTCATTCACAATATGCATCGAACTCGTTTCTTTATCGAGTCATCTTTCCCTCGTTTACCGGAAGGGTTGAGTGATCCCGATCGAGTAACATTGTAGTACTTTTATACGTTAAAGTATCGAATCTCGTTTACACGATCGTAGCTAGTGAATACGATCACGGCTAACTCGATTTGGTCGAGCAACCAGAAAGTTATCACAAGGAGACTTGTACCTAGCGACGAATCGCCATTGTTGCTGCACACGGAGCGTTGATGACAAATGCCCTAATGTAAGTCATTTCGCTATTCTCTGTTTTCGCAAATCCCATAATATAGTTTCTTTTGGGGGATTATTTGCTTGAAAGCAATGGTTTCTAATTCACTGAAGCATGATACAGTCCCAAAAGTAAATAATAGGTCGGTATTCTCTACGTTCTCAAATCCCACAATACACCTCTTTTTTTTTACCTCCCAAACAAGAGATTATCAAGGTAAGAGAGTGAATCCCCCATATAGGTCCTCTAACTAAGGTAATCCATCTTAATCTATTTTTAGACATGGTACCCAGTTCTTCCGCCAATTTTACTCGCGCGTTGCGTGGGCAACCTCGGCCTTTACATGCAAGGTCACGCGAAACTTCCTGAGACAAAATGGAGGCAAACGTGGAAAAAAGTCCTTTAATACGTTTTGTCGACGAACTTGACTTTAAACAGATACTGGTTTCAGTAAAAAGAAAGAAGAAAGAGGAATGTCCATCGGGACTAATTCTAATTGATTCAAACTGTGATAAGGCTGTTGGTGTCACCACCGAATATGTTGCTGTTCGAACAGTCTATGAACAATTGCTGACATAATATGCAGAACAAGGGTAAAAGTTTTCCTGAAAGCAATGAAGGAAAGGGACTTACAAAAACAAAAGAAAGTCGCGGACGTAGATGTAAGTTTGCGAGATAAACTTAAGGGGTTTGTTGTAAGAAGCAAGAGACAGTAGCAGTATTAGGGAGTTTGAAAAATTCCCAGCGGCAATGGCAAAGGGAACGTTGTGTAGAACAATGGCTCACCCTGCGAGTAGAGCCTCTTTTATCTCTTTTTTTGCGCGCAGTGGCTGTGCATGTACGTTATAAATAAATCTCTGTACATTTCTTTGTCGTCCTCTGCAAAGCAACATCGTCAAATGATGAATTTCTGAGTTGTCTGGAAAGCGTGAACAACGACGACTAATTTGCTAAATTTCCACTTCGAATTCCTTGCTGTGTTCCAGATTTAGTTTAGAGATATTTTTTAGAATGAAAAAAAAAGTAAATGACTTAAGAGTGTCGCGAGATTCAAAACGTTGTGAACAGGCTAAACTTTACCTGTGTTCTTGTAGAAATATAAATTTCATTCAGCTGATTTATGCGTGTCACACTTCACTGCTTCACAAACACTGAAATGGTTTCCCACGAATTACGCAACAGTCTTTTTGCTCCCTATATTGTTCACATAACAACACCAATTAACTCTATCTCGGAATGAACTCCGAGGTCAAAATCGTCTATCGTTCCCTTTAGGGATTCCAAAATTGCCACTTCGCTCTGTCTCTTGTTACGTGCTTCGGTGCATTCTCGACTCTTCTTAAACAGCTTTGCACGGAGTTTCTGCTGTGCAAGAGACCTTCCTTCGGAATTTCTTTCGCCAGTACAATCTAACGAAAAACAAAACAAGAACTGTTTTGATGTTGAGCTTATTTTCTACCAGAGATAACCACAGCATAAGCTGTTTTTAATCATCAACAGACAAAACCTCAAAAATTCTCATCTTTGGAAAATTCATCGTGCTCCCTAGGACCACTACTACAAAATAAATTTGAGCTGGTTTTCTTCCACTTGTTCGACGGTACGTGAGAAACTTCAAACTTTCCTTTCGAGGAAGCGCGGTCCGCCATTACTCTCCTCCGTTGTTTCCTCCACGAAAACACGCAACGCGGGAAAATCGCGCGACTAAAATTCGCGGAAGAACTGGGTACCATGTCTAAAATTAGATTAAGATGGATTAACTTAGTTAGAGGGCCTATATGGGGGATTCACTCTCTCACCTTGATGATCTCAAGATTGCTCCCAAACGGCATGGTTTTCGATTTCCCTTCTGACATCTTCTTGTCCCAGGAGAAATTGCACACAATGATTCTGGAAAATTTTGGAGGGTAAACAAGATGTATTATGGGATTTAAGAAAGAACCCCCCAAAAGCGTATAACACTATTGGAATGGGAAAAAATGTAAGTTTGCATTTATTTACTTTTGCTTTTGTGAAACCAGCACGGCTAAAAAAAACTAGTAGGTATCTCCTAGACTTTCTATCACTCATGATACCGTTTTTTTTTCTTGATTACTGGCTTCTATCTTAATGTGACGGGATAATTTTGAGTTTTCATGTTATTTCATCTCAACTAAGTAATAATCAACGTCTCCCCCACTCCCCTTCTGCCACAGTTACAAAAAAAGACATGTTTGGCCAATGATTTTATTGTCAGAAAAAGCACTAAACTGATACATGCATGCTTGAAAAAAAGGAAAGAATCTAAGTGGCCATGGACAATTGACAATAATATTTACTATAGTACTAAAGAATAATTTCGAGTTCAAGGTCTGATTAACAGTTCTTACTTCATTACAATAATTTTTTATCATTTATAACTTCTAATCAAAAATCATATTTGGAATGGAGAACAAGAGAAATTCATGTTGACAACACTTATGGCAATAACATTTGTGCCATCTAACATTAAGTTAAAACATCATGAATGAAAAGTTCGCTCCTTAAGGACGGTGCCTACTATTGTTATTGCGCATACGTTCTGCCCATCTCACGATACGCAGATTTCCCATGGGTGGGGCTAACTAATACAGGAATATTTACTTTGGAGAGGAAGTAGAACTTGGCAAGTGCTCTTGGTATCCAAAAAGAAAATTTTGTCTAACCATGCATTTTTCAGAGATAATTAACAGGGTATTTCACAGTGTTGTCAAGTAGTGGACATATTTCTGAAAGCACCTGACTTGACATGTTTTTGGTACCACAGGAGTCTTGCGAGTGCCAAAGATGCAAGATACCTAGTTGGGTCTGTGAACATGCCCCCAGAAAGGAAATTTTAAAAAGTGTACACTCAGAAACGCTGTTTCCAGTGGAGGGTTAGGAACCCAAGGCAAGGCTGCAGTAGTTCACTCAAATTCTGTATAAAACGTAAGGAAGTAGTAGTAATAATTATAATAATAATAATAATAATAATAATAATAATAATAATTATTATTATTATTATTATTATTATTATTTTATTATTATTCATTTTTTTTTTAAATTTTAGCAATCACTTATTTTATATTTTCACATAGTTTAATAGATTTAAGTGGATAATACTTTTAGAAAGATATTTGTAAATAGGACTTGAACATGGTGTTTTTAAGGAGCTCCTGGGTTACGATTAACGCCCCAGGTAGCTTTAAGGTATTGACATTCAAAAGTTTCAAACTGTCATAATAATAATAAGAATAATTAATTAAGAAATAAAGCAAACCCCTGAAATATTGAAATCAAAGTACCAGACCTGGAGTGGTAAACGACAGGACGAAACGCCTCAAACGAAAACCCTGTAATTGTCAAGGTTCAATTTGGAAAAGAACACCACACATTGCTTTGTACTTTAAAGCTTTTCCCAAATATTCTTGATTAATTATCTTTGAAAAATGTTTGTTTACCTCTATTTTCCTTTTGCAGTTCAATAACACAAATTGTTAATATCTGCTTTCCCGCATATTCATAAACGTGCAAAAATACCTTTAAATTACTAGGCACCATCCTTAAAGTGGTACAATAAACATACTTTAATTAAAATGCTGCATGCTAACCCAAACTCCGAATTTAAAAATATTTTGCAGAAATTTGTCTTCAAGCCAACTACATAAGTCTTTTGGTATCAGCGACAATCCCAAAGTGTAATATCTACTAGGAATCAGTTTCTTGAATGGTCTTCCTGAGCATGCAGTTCACCCTACCATTTTGAAATGCCCTGTGATTTCTCCTTTCCCTCTTTTATTTCTGGTATTATCAGCTGTATTATTTTTAACTTCATTTGTACCTTAAAGTTAAAAAGCACTTAATTCGAAAAATAATTGTTTATATTTTTAAAAATGCACGTTTAAACCATAACCACACGCTATAATTTTTGTCCCTTTCATTCCTAGTTAGAGCCATTTACAAATTGTTGTTGTAAAATCTAATGTAAGTGTGGGAGTGAGAAAGTACTTGCCACATTTTCCACTGTTCTCTTCTCCTGCTGCTCTTTAATTACTACATTTATATTGAAGTGGCCTGCTTCATCATTTTTCTCCAATGGTTCTTGTTCCAGTTGCACCTTTACTTTTTCCGTTTTTTCACTCTTATCCCTGTCTTCTTTGCCCCCATGCTTTTGAAACTTGTTTTTGCTTCCTCCATCCTTCTTTTTGTTTGCATCTTTGCCTTGTTTTTCTGTCCATAAACACAAATAAATACAATTATTGTAAAATACCCAGACACTAGCTAGATTCTTTTATTAGCCTTTAATCCAAATCACAAATCCTTGAATGTTATTGGTGTATGTTTTACGTGAACCTCACTAATCAAGGGAAAAACTATATTATTTTGACTTAAATATTTGACTACATTTAACATTAATTAATTATGTAGTCACTTCAACAAAACTCAAACTCCTTTGTAGCCATCTTGGATATACAAGGCCTTCAATAGCAAGATCCATGAAACAAGCGATTGTTCTGAAAATTTTTGTCATGGTGTCACTTTCCTACTAAAGGTATCTCATATTCAAAAATAATACTTTGTCCTTACAGTTAACTGTAGTCTCTAGTTCCTCCTGATGGTTACATGGAATATTACCCTTGAAAGACACCTGCAAGGAAAGGAAGGGAGGGAAGAATGCTACTCAAAGAAGCAATGTGCAACTTGCAATTTGAATGAAAGGCTCTGGATACAGTTTATCCTTCATTAAAAAGCAAGTTACACATCTGTCATTTGTGTAACACACTTTCCTCCAAAACGATGTCTACAATGTAGTGTGCAGGTGATTCAGCTTGAAATATTATTGACCTCTTTGTTATTTTTCTTTATATTTAATTTAAAATTTCTCTACATTTAACTTTATATGATCTCTTTATGTGGTAAAATTATATTACAGCTACAAATAAAAGCTGGATATCAGCAAAATGCTAGATACATATGGCATGCAGGCTTCAAGGAACCAGTTAGCTCAATAATGTCAGTCTGCCTCAGTTTATAATACACTGCTTGAAAGAAGCCTTTTGCTTGTAGTCCAAGACAGTCTTCTTAAATTTTACTCCTTGAAACTAAAGCATCATTTTGCTTGTTGTCAGCCAGCCAGTAAATAAAGTACTGTTTCCCTCCAGTCCAATGGCTTCTCCCTAAAGGACCTTGTCCATGTTCAGCCAGAATTGAACCATCCTGCCTGAAGAATCCATGCTCTCAATTCTCGTTGCCCCTGGTTAGACAGAAGTGCATGCGTCTTACAAGTATCGATGCTCTCAGAGACCCCGTCCCTCCCCTGGTTAGACACAAGTGCACCCGTCTGGCCAAATATCGATGATCTTAGAGGCCCCGTCCCTGGTTAGACACAAGTGCACCCGTCTGCCCAAGTATCCATGCACTCAAAGACCCCGTCCCTTGTTAGACACAACTGCACCCGTCTGGCCAAGTATCGATGCTCTCAGAGGCCCCGTCCCTTGTTAGACACAAGTGCACCCGTCTGGCAAGTATCGATGCTCTTAGAGGCCCCGTCCCTGTTAGACACAACTGCACCCGTCTGCTCAAGTATCGATGCTATCAGAGGCCCCGTCATTGATTGGACTCAAGTGCACCCGTCTGTCCAAAAATCGATGCTCTCAGAGGCCCCGTCCCTGGTTAGACACAAGTGCACCCGTCTGCCAAGTAACGATGCTCTCAGAGGCCCCGTCCCTTGTTAGACACAAAAGCACCCGTCTGCCCAAGTATCGATAATCTCAGAGGCCTCGTCACGGGTTAGACACAAGTCCAAACGTCTGCCCAAGTATCGATGCTCTCAGAGGCCTCGTCCTTGGTTAGACACAAGTCAAGCCGTCTGTCCAAGTATCGATGCTCTCAGAGGCCTAGTCAATGGCTAGACACAAGTGCACACTTCTGCCCAAGTATTGATGCTCTCAAAGGCCCCGTCCCTGGTTAGACACAAGTGCACCCGTCTGCCCAAGTATCGATGCTCTCAGAGGCCCCGCCATTGGTTAGACACAAGTCCTTCCGTCTGCCTAAGTATCGAAGCTCTCAGAGGCCTCGTCCCTGGTTAGACACAATTGCACCCGTCTGTCCAGGTATCGATGCTCTCAGAGGCCTAGTCCCTGGGTAGACACAAGTGCACTCGTCTGCCCAAGTATCGATGCTCTCAGAGGCTTCGTCCCTGGCTAGACAAAAGTGCACCCGTCTGCCCAAGTATGGAAGCTCTAAGAGGCCCGGTCCTTGGTTAGACACAAGTGCACCCGTCTGGCCAAGTATCGATGATCTCAGAGGCCTCGTCTCTGGTTAGACGCAACTGAACCCGTCTGTAACAGTACCGATGCTCTAAGAGGCCTCATCCCTGGTTAGACACAAGTGCAACCGTCTGCTTAAGTATCGATGCTCTCAGAGGACTCGTCCCTGGTTAGTGTGTAACCAGGGACGA
>NC_090872.1:48035242-48040242 GCF_036669935.1 Montipora foliosa
ATTGTTTTACGTAATATTAATATTAAATAATATTATATATGATGTCGTGCAATATGAACAGAAACCATTAATTAGAAATAATTATAATAATAATATTTATTAAATATATTAATCAGAATATCAATTAATTAATTAATTAATTAATAATTTTATTTGATCAGAAAAAAAAGACCAATTTATCGTTCTTAAGTCATACTCGATCGTAAACGCGTAATGCTTGCATTTGTTATGGAATAAACGAGTCTTGATTTCCTCGATCGTATAATCCAGTGTCGATATCAATCGATTACCCAAATGTAAAACGTAAATCGAGTGAAACTCAAAACGAGTGACATAGATATCGAGTAAACGTGTGGGGGTTTACCAGAGTGCCGGGGAGTTTTCACTTTCTCCTCTAAAATAAAGTTACACCGATTCTTCTGACAGAAATTCGTTCGTTTAATATCTCTTAAACTATTCAAGTTATCGAAAATCACTAACACGGGTTTTTGGAACAATTGTCTAGTCAAGAACTAAAATACAATTTAAGGCACGCTTGTTTGCATTATTCCGAAGGGGCTAGAACTTTTGCAGCAAAACCCGCACATTTTTGGTCTTGGCCTAAATTTCACTGAATAAGCTAAACACCTGAAAAATAAGATCTTTTGACTTTTACTATAATATAAAATTCAGTTCTGTTAATAAAATTGCGGCGGTTAATGATTTTTTTTTGCGCTGATGCCTATTCTCTTTATGGCTATACCTTAAGGCCATTTTAAACACTTTTATACTTCTTAGTTTATTTTGCTTGTGAAATTATTAACTTAACCAAAAAACACATAACCCAGGGCTGCCCGTGCTTGTTTCAACAACTTCATTCTTTTTTTAACTATACTACATTTATTCTAGGGAAACAGTTTCTCAAAAACTGTCACGAGTACACCATTCATAACTTCAATAACTTTACAAGGCAACAACACCCTGACTGGAGACAAAGCCACGATAACTGTTCAAAAATTAAGTGAAGCTATGATCTTCGCAGTTATGAGCGCAATTTTTGCAATTGCGTAGAGAAGCCTGAAAAATTCAGGACTTCAACGGAGTTTGAACCCGTGACCTCGCGATTCCGGTGCGACGCTCTAACCAACTGAGCTATGAAGCCACTGACGTTGGGAGCTGGTCATTTGTGGGTTCTAATGGTCCCGTGAGGAATGAATCAATGAAGAAATGGTATATGAAATGAATCATATATGACCTGCGGATATGAAATCAAGTGAAGCTATGATCTTCGCAGTTATGAGCGCAATTTTTGCAATTGCGTAGAGAAGCCTGAAAAATTCAGGACTTCAACGGGGTTTGAACCCGTGACACGGGTTTGAACGGGGTTTGAACCCGTGTCACGGGTTCAAACCCCGTTGAAGTCCTGAATTTTTCAGGCTTCTCTACGCAATTGCAAAAATTGCGCTCATAACTGCGAAGATCATAGCTTCACTTGATTTCATATCCGCAGTTCATATATGATTCAATTCATATACCATTTCATCATTGATTCATTCCTCACGGGACCATTAGAACCCACAAATGACCAGCTCCCAACGTCAGTGGCTTCACAGCTCAGTTGGTTAGAGCGTCGCACCGGAATCGCGAGGTCACGGGTTCAAACCCCTTTGAAGTCCTGAATTTTTCAGGCTTCTCTACGCAATTGCAAAAATTGCGCTCATAACTGCGAAGATCATAGCTTCACTTGATTTCATATCCGCAGTTCATATATGATTCATTTCATATACCATTTCATCATTGTTCAAAAATTGGGGGACATCTCGTGTGCATAGATTATAAAGAGGACTGGACTTCCTGATATACATGAACTTGAAGGACTGAAATTGGCCGGTGAGTCCGAATATTTCATTGGCTTACAAAAACAGAGTAGTGCGTGGTCTTGGATATGGAACACAAATATGTGTCGCTCCAGAGAAGCTTCCCTGGGCTCCAGGTCAACCAGCTGGTAATGGTTATTGTGCCAAAATGTACTTTCTTACGAAAGGAAGCCCAGTTTATTATGACATACCCTGTAAACACCACGCCTTGGAAAGAAAGTCATATATTTGCGACAGGCGCATTAGCAGTTGCCATGAAATAGGTAGGTCTAAATATCCATAATTGAAGTAGAATTAAGTTGGGGGATTATCTCAGAGACGTTTTCTTCTCCAAAGCTGCCGCTTTGCATCTCTTCAAGGGATCGTGAAAGATTGACAGATTGACAACGATGAAAACAATCACAAACGTATTTAACACTGTTTCACGAAATTTCGCAAAAATTTCAAAAATTTCTAGATGTTACGATTAACTGTCTGTGTACTTTATTCGTTTTCATCCGCAAGTATTTAAGGCTGGTTTTTATAGTCCTTTGAATTTTTGTCCGTTTTAAAGCAGTTCAAAGTTGTACGCCAAACAAAGGTAGTTTTGTTCCATTGATAGTCAGTTCGACAATTGTAATTTACTAAGCTAAGGTTCTTCTTCAACGCTTCCAAGTGCAGTCTTCGTTGTAATCTTGATGCACCTTTCACTTAGTCCCAGCTCCAAACAAATGTTGTTTTCTATCGCTTTTCCGCTTCACGTTGGTTCGCTTAGTAAAGTTCTTTGTTTGTTTGTATTTTAGTTTTAACCGCTTTTTCGTCTACCACCACGTCCACTTTAATGAAGTGTGTTAAACAGTTAATTATATAGCTAGTAGTTTATTCGAAATTGTCATCATAGCTATCATTTTTTAATTCTTTAAAACCTTTCAATTAAGGATTAATTTGGATGGTTTCAGATAGGGTTTCCTTTAAAAATAGGCAAGCTGTCCAATTTAGAAAATATCAGAAAGTTTGTCTGAGCCAATCAAATCTCAGAAAATACAATAGGTAATAGAAATTAGCCAATCAGTACAAAGCATAGCGTCAGCGCTGTTGTCTGTGTTTGTTGTAGTTGACAATGGCAGAGTTTAGCCACGGAGATTTGCCAAAATTTTCCATTTCTCAGAACTTTTTCAGCGATATCACCGCAAATGAGAGATTTCCTACTTTGCCAGAAGAAGAGATTGCCAACCTGAGAAGCAAAAACCAAAACTAAAACACCACCAAGGGTACAAAACTAGGCTGAATATTTCAAAGAGTGACAGCTGCAGCGTAACGAGAAGGTTAGAAGATATTCCTTGTCATGAGCTACATGCAGTTATTTGCCGTTTTCGCTGTCATACAGTGCTCGATCTACCCTCAGTTCATAACCTGTAGCAGAAACTACAGTATTTTTCGACATCGTAACTTTGCAAATTCAAGGCAACAACTTGAGGTCAAAACAAGAGAATTACGAGCGCAGGGTCACGGAAAGCGAAAAAAATGCCTCTTGTGCTTTATGCGAAGCAGACGAAGAATTCCTCTGGAGTTCAGGTCATATTTTGGAAATATAATATATCACAATATTTTAGTTTGCCTTTTTTTACTAAGAGCTTGACTGAGAAATGCCTAATCACAACTGACTAGTTATATAATGAATAGGTAACAGGACTACATGCTTGTCCAATTTGGACATAATTGGATTCAAAAAATTCCTCGGACCACGCCTACGGCCTCATCAAATTTTGGCTGTCCTCATGGAATGGCGGACTGCCAAATTGGACCAGGCCTATGGCCTCGTAACCGAGTTCGAGGTCCGTACTGTAAGTTACCGACCGAGTTTTTTCCCGTTGATTTATGGCCCAAGCGCTTCGTGCTTGGGCCATAAATCAACGGGAAAAAACGAGGATCCGTAACTTACAGTACGGACCGAGAAAACGAGGTTAGTAAGATATTTATTATATCTCTGAGGTTAACCGGCGCGCGAGCAAGGAAACTAGTCAAAGTGAAGCGGAAGGTTCAACTGCCACAAAGAATGCCGCGCCAAAATCCCAAAAACTAAATCTTCTTGGCTGTTAAGTTTGAAATAGTTGCTTGCAAGATTCAAACAGTTTTCAGTACAAGTTCATGCAACAGAAATGACATTAAAAACTCGCTAGATGATGTTTTGTCGAAATTTTAAATTTAGCGGGCTGTACAGCGGGCCGTACTGTAGAATACGGCCCGCTAATTTAGCCAATTACAGCGCCCGTACTATCTGAGAGATATATATTATAAATTTATTTCCAAACTGGACAGCATGTAGGCCTACTGTTACATATACTAAACGCGGGTTACATGCTGGAGTTATTCGTCCCCTCGCACGGTGGAAGTTGCGAGGTATTCGAAATGCTTGAAATGTACATGTTAGGTAAAGATTTTTCGATTTTTGTGACTACTGCGCATGCGCCTAGTTACTATTGCCATTGTGCTAGTTTTTCGAAAATATGTAACAATAGAATACACTTTGGAGCCAATCTTCATACAAAGAGTACCAAAGTTCGGACTCTACCAGCAGTGTGATGATTTACCGATAGTTCGCGAGGATGAACGACATGCTCGGGTGCCTGGTGGTTCGCAGATGATGATCTGTGAGGAATAAAGCTCCATGATTCGAGGTGAGTCTTTTTTTTAGCCCGTTTACGTTTTTAATGAAGCCTTCCCTTTGAGGGAAAACATTTGTAGAAATATTGACTTAAGCTTCCAAGCAGCACGTGATTGTCAAACTGTAGATGGTTTCACAGTAAGATCATTAAATTCGCAAGGTCTTCTGAATTTTTATCTATAGGAGGTTGACGATGACCTAGAAATATATCTTTTTTCAAGTTACCAGTTCTGTGACGTCTCTCTTTTCGAAAATACGTATATTTACAGCTACCTTGGGTGCCAGAAGTCGGATAGAACGCTCAGCGATTCCAAGTCAACGGTCCGGCGAGGACGAAAAAAAATGCCTCTGGTTGCACGACCCCAGAACCAGCAATTTTCAAACTCCGTGTAATATCTTGATGTACGTTTTTGACATTTTTACCCTTTTTTCCGCAGAAACCCCTAAGATTCCTTGCTTTAAATTCATTAATCCGACAGAAATTACAGGATTACCCGTTA
>NC_090872.1:48047742-48070242 GCF_036669935.1 Montipora foliosa
ATGAAAAACAATATACCACTCTCCAGTGAAAGTGGTATATACCACTAAAATATGCACAATGACAACTTGCACAAAATCAATGAATATTTATTACAGACATCTCTGTAATAGCCGTGTCCAAAGCTTGTACTCCTTCTTCAAAGTCTTTCGTGGTAAAAAAGCCGCCGGGTTCCAAAGTACAGGACTTTACTAATCGATTCTGTTTCCATTCCTCGAAAACCTTACACGACCATTTGGTTTTATAAGCTGTTGATTTCGGTACTGCGTTATCAACACTTTTCTTCTCATCCACCACACATTTCGGCTGCCGAAATCTCTCGAAAGACTTTGTTGCGGTATACATCCTGACTAAACCACAACTGAACTTGTAAATGCAACTTTTACATCTCAGAATAAATCAAATCGCATCATAAATGCAAATTAATTAAGCCGGTGAAAAACATCTTTGGTATTGAAATTATCCAGGAAGGAATGTTAGATAGCAAACAACTCTAATTGGAAGTCTTTGTTTATGATTTGTTTGAGAGTGATCATACCCCTAACCCAAACCCTAAACCCTAACCCTAAAGGAGAACTGAAGATAAAAATGAAATATTTTTTCCTTCGCCAAATTTGTAGTACCTCACTTAGTTAAAGGAATTAATCGAGTATTTGAGGGGTTCCTTACATTTTGACGTTTTTATGACGCCAGAAAGATCCGTATTGATCACTCGATGGAAGTCCGCCATTTTGGCTGTACTATAGCAGGCTTGGGCGCTAAGCATGACGTCAATGCGCACACTTGTTTGAACGCGGGAAACTTGAAAAATGGTTCAGTGCGCTATTGTGGGCTGTTCTAGTAGAACTCTGATCGTTTCCCTGTTTAAAATGAAGTCCTTCTCAAGGAATAGATCATCCGAATTTAGAAGAAAAAACTTGCCAAATATCCAGCACTGTCACATCTGTTCGGATCATTTCGATCCCTCCTGTTTTGAAGGTGTCTTGGCCACAGCGGTCGATGCAATAATTGCATGTAATTGATGAAATGTTAACTCCATCGATTCCGTTTACACCCAGTGAGTAAGCTACGTTGTGTTTAGTGGGGAGATTTCAGTGGCAAACCCAGCGCCGGAGAAGTGAACCGAAAAGTTGTTTTTGCAAGCAACTGGGGCACGTGATTTCGTAAATAGCCTTCGCACTTCAAGCTGGGTTTTATAAACTCGACAACGATCATAAAGATGTTTAATTAAAGTTTGAAAATTCGCAAAACTACGAACAGAGCTTATTGGAATATCCGTTCTTTGAACAAAAAGGCATCATCTGTGTGTGACCTGGTTATATCTAAGAGGATCGACATATTAGCTATGGTTGAAACCTGGCTCACTACTGACAATATCTCTGACCCAACTCTGGCTGATATTATAAACTCCCTTCAGGACTTCAACTTCATTCATCTACCTAGAGAAATGCGGCGTGGTGGTGGTGTAGGTTTCTTTTTGAGGAAAGGGCTAAATATTAAACAAAATGAGATCACTCTGTTTAATGCTTTTGAGTACATGGATATATCTATTTCTACTCCTACGTCGTCAATGCGCTTTGTTACCGTATATCGACCTGCGTCCTCAAAGAAAAACAAACTCTCTGTCGGCATGTTCTGCGATGACTTTACTATTCTACTCGAGAATCTTGCGGTATCGCCTTGCAACCTGATAATTACTGGAGACTTTAATTTTCATGTTGACAATCGCGAGGATGCTGATGCTTTGAAGTTTTTGGACATGTTGGAAGCAGCTGGGTTTGAGCAAAGGGTTGTGGGCCCAACCCATAAACGTGGACACACCCTTGACTCAGTTCTAGTGAGGCATGACGATTCTCTATTACGTGGCCTTCCAGAAATTGTTTGTTTTCCTAACAAGATCTCGGATCATAGTGCCATAGTGTGCACCGCTGATATACCTAAGCCCTGTGCTACAACAAGAACGTTTCAATGTAGAAAATTGCGCAAGATAGATTTGGATTTATGGAACAAGAATTTAAAGGATTCTGCATTATATAATTCTGATTTAAACGCATGCACAGATCCTAATGTATTGACTGATCAATATGACAAGGTTCTAAGCAATCTCATTGAATTACGTGCTCCTGTTCGCACTCGTACTGTGACACTACGTCCTTACTCGCCATGGTATGATGACAACTTGAGGTCTCTGAAGAGAGCTAAGCGCCAGGCGGAACGCAAATATGTCAAGTCTGGCTTAGAGATCCATCGCCAGATATTTGAAGATCAGTGCCGCATTTACAGTGATGCGTTAAATTCTGCAAAGCAAAAATACTAAAAGAATCAAATTTCAGGATCTGATCAGAAGCAGCTCTTTAGAATGATTGATGGCCTTTTCAAGGTCAAGTCAGCCCCGCTCTTACCAACATGTGACTCGCCTCAGGGATTGTCTGAGAAGTTTGCCACCTTTTTCTCCGAAAAAATAGTGAATCTGAAAGATAGTTTGCACTCGTCAGTCTTGGCGACGATGGATTTGTCAGTAGCGCCTAGTCAACCATCATGTCAGACAACATTCTGTGATTTCTCTGCAGTGTCTGTACGTTATATCAGTGAACTCTTAGTGAAGTCCAATACTAAGTCGTGTATATTAGACCCTGCTCCAACTAGTGTGCTCAAGCATTCTATTGAAGCCCTGGCTCCAGCCATCACCTCTATTGTCAATGCTTCTCTGCTATCTGGTGTATTTCCATCATCCCTTAAAAAAAGGTGTAATTCACCCTTCGATCAAGAAGCTGTCCCTTGACCGTGAGGCATATCCGAGTTATCGCCCTATCACAAACGTTGCATTTCTATCGAAGATGCTCGAACGTGTGGCCGCTACGCAAACGCTGAACTATCTTATACCCAATGGGCTTTTAGCCAAGTTTCAGTCTGCGTATCGATGTTTCCACAGCACAGAAACTACGTTATTACGAGTGTTTAACGACATCCTTGTTGCTATTGACAACCACCGGGATGTTGTACTTGTTCTTCTAGATTTATCGGCGGCGTTTGACACCATTGAACATTCTGTTTTACTTAGTCGTTTGGAACACCGTTATGGATTTGATGGGAAGGTGTTAAACTGGTTTAGATCATATCTGATTGGTAGATCCCAGCAAGTACTAATTGCGGATGTCAGATCAGCCGATTATCCTCTTCAGTATGGTGTTCCTCAAGGGTCTGTCCTGGGGCCATTTTGTTTTCTTTGTTCTTTGCCCCTCTGGAGAATGTGGTACAAGCCCATGGTTTCAATGTAATGACTTACGCAGATGATACACAGTTATATGTGTCCTTGGGCTCGTCGGATGATCGTCCTGCCGTTCTATCTAAGTTTGAAGCTTGTGTGAAGGACATTCTCATCTGGTGCACCTCTAATGGTTTGGCATCCAACCCCGACAAGACGGAAGTAATTCATCTATGCTCTTGTTTCCAAAGCATTACTCTTCCTGGTATTGATGTTGGTGGTTATACTATATCGCCAACACCAGCTGCCCGAGATCTCGGAGTGCTTGTTGACTCACATCTGACGTTGTCTAAACATGTTAACAGTGTATGCAAGTCCGCATTCTTTTCCATTAGTAAGATTTGTAGGATTAGAAAATATTTAGACCGTGATAATTGTGAAAGACTTGTGCACGCGTTCATTTCATCGACTCTTGATTCCTGTAATAGTTTACTAACAGGTCTTCCAGATAAGGAAATCTCAAAGCTCCAGCGCGTGCAGAATGCTGCAGCGAGGCTTATTGTTGGTGCTGCAAAGAATGAACATATGTCACCCATATTACAGCAACTACATTGGTTGCCTGTAAAGTTCAGAATTGACTTTAAGATTTTGATGCTAACTTATAAAGCTCTTAACAATCAAGCTCCCGATTACATTTCTGAACTATTGACTTTGTATAAGCCTTCTCGTGCACTTAGATCTTCCAGTCAAATGCTTCTTGTTGTACCTAAAACTAAAACTAAGCTTTATGGGGACAGATCGTTTGCTGCCAGTGCCCCTAAACTTTGGAATGCACTACCAGTAGAAATTAAGAATTCTGAATCACTCGATATTTTTAAGAGTAAAGTTAAAACACACCTGTTCCGCCAGTGCTATAGAGTATAGAGATCATATTATATATAGTTTATAGAGATTACTATTATTATTATGTATAGTGTATAAACCTTATTTGCATTATTATACAGGATATAGATTTTCTTGTTTTTCTTTAGAAATCTATTGTAATTTTAGAGTTTCTCATACTGCATGTAATTTGAATGTAAGATTTGAATGTAAGATTGTAAGATTGTAAAGCTTTGGGAATTTTGTAAAGCTAAATATATATTATTATTTATTATTATTATTATACATGTTGTTCATTAATCGAAGCGCTCACAATCCACGTGCTTGACTCCCCACGATGGCAGTTTGAAGCACTTTTCTTTGCAAACACACGGTCGAAAAGCTAGAATGCTGCGTTACACAACGAATAGCTTGATCGGCCGGCACATCTGTTAATAGTTAAGAGCTGTAAGCTAAAGTTTCGCAAATTGAATCGAAATGGCAGACAAAACAATAGCAGCCAACAGAATCTCGTAGTAATCAAGTTGTTTTTATTGCCTTTTGAAACACAAACAATTCACCTGAGATTTTGTTCATAGCTCCTCTATCTCGTGGGAGCAGATGCATTCCTTTTCTTGCTGTCCCAGCTGTGATTTTTGCTTGAACTGGGAGGCCGCACCAAGTCGTATTTCCCCTTCTTTAGTCTTCCCTTTCGGTTGCTTCCCCTTCTCGGATACGGAACTATCTCGCATTGGCTCGAACGAATATGGTTCAAGTTCTGCCATAAACTTATGTGTGTTAACGACGACGAAAGCGGAGTACTATGTTCAGACTTAAACGTACGATATCAGAAGATTTTAGTGAAAACCACCTGCTTCCTTGTGCGCAATGACGTCACAACATGGCGGCGGACATTCCTTTTTTGGAAGTAACCGGAAGAAAAAGCAAACAAAATGGCGGGCGTTCAAATTGGAAAAACACCCAAGGATTTTGGGCAAATTCAAGGCCTTTCAAGATGAAAAAGGATTTTTCCTGTTTTTTTGGGTAAAGGACGTTATATTTCCACAATAATAAAACATAAAACAATTTGATCTTCTAGCCTTCAGTTCTCCTTTAAGGCCGTTTAAGGCAATAACAATAATAATAATAATAATAATAATAATAATAATAATAATAGTAGTCTCTGTATACCCAGCCCCTTTTTCGCCACTTGCAGATGCCTTGTACTTCAAACGATGCCACTACAAGAACACAATAGTGGCCGGTTATTCTGTAGTTACTCCCTTGTCACCTGTATACCCACAATGTACATGTACCTTCACTGGTTTCTCATGTCCAAACAATGTCACATGACTTGTTCAGTAATGTGAGGCCCTTTATACCAAGTCATAAAAAAATATTTAAGCAATCAGTCAATAACTGCATAGCGTAAATTTGGCTGTATTCCACATTCCTTGTGCAGGGTGATATGTAACTATTTCCTATGACATGGTATACAAGCTTTCTCACTTGTTACTTGTCACTTGCTTGTTTGCATGTACATATATGTGAGCCTTGACAAAAAAAAATTCAATTGTCTTGTGGAGTAGTACATGTGTAGACTACTCAAAAGCATTTGCATTACTAGCACTTTTCATGAAACATTATAAAGTTACCATACACATACATGTACTGTTACGTAGTAGAGCTAGCCATCTAAATATACCAATCATATTGTGATGCAGTTAATATTGCAATTTCTCCCACCAAAACCTCAAATTTTGTTTGATGAGTACTTAATCTAATTTATAACAATACACAAAAAGCCATCTCGAGGAACTTTTATATCTCAAAAGTTTTGTTTTAAGGGACAATGTTTGGCATGATTGCTCCACTGTTTTAATTGGATATGGGAAATCTCACAAAATAGTGCTTTGAGTGCTTTGTGCCCAGGCACCCTCAAAAAAAGAGCAAATTTATGAGTGAAATACAAAAGTTGTTTAGAGTTGTACCCTTCAAACACTAATTCAGACATTATCAATAAGAAAGTATGAAAAATTCAACATTAAATAATTATTATTGATTTTATTACATGTATAAAATGGTCAGTTTGGAAACGTGGACACTTTGGGAGGTTGTCACACGCTTCCAGATGAGTGTGTAAGGCAGGGTGTCAACAAGAAATTCCAGTGGGTCAAATTTCCACAGCTCCTACCAAAACCATTATGTCGGGTCATGAAGCTGGCCTTGCAGGGGTTTTTATATGCCAATATTTTTTGTTTCAGGGCAATGTATTACGTCTATGGCAGCCAAACAGGGCAGGTGGAGATTGTCTTGAATGGGAATTTTCTAAAAGGTAGGCAGCCGTTATTTAAGGGAACTCTTGTATTTTTAAAAGTGCCATGGGAACACTACATACACTGTTCAGAGAACAATAAGATAAATTGTTTTGTGCACTCTTTCGAATTGAGACTGTATGTAGATTTTGTGATGTCTATAAACATTAATGTTGATAGTACATGTATAATAAATATTAAAAACTTGGTCATTGTATAATCCCCCCCCCCCTCCCGGGCATTTGAACTTTTAAAGATTGGATCATTCAAATTCCCGCCCCCTTGGGCCAAAATGGTGTTCAAATGCCCTACCCTACCGTCGGATTTGAAGGATTTGTCTGTCATACCCTATTAAAGAACAATCGTTGTCGGCTCCTGCTATCTTTAATAAAGACCTTTTGAAGACCTTTTTTGTGAGCCAATCGCTCACAAATGCTACATCTCTTCCTTTAAACACTTCCATCTAGTCCAAACGCATGTTTTATAGCTGTTAGCGAAAAAAACAATTATTTGAAACCTGACACTTCCGGTTCAATTTTCCCCACCCCACACAGGCAAAGGTCAAATTCCCCACTCCCCGGGCACAGAAGATAGTCAAATGCGCGTGGTTTGCCCGGGGAGGGGATGTTGAAGTTTCGATTTGATTGGCGCATAATAGACCATGCTCTATAAAATTATGGAAAGCGTACATGTCAGCTGAAAATATACAGTTACACAATAAAGTCGGTATGATTTCTCTCTATTTTGGGGGCGTTTCAATAAAACATTATTATTCCATTCACGATTGTTGGATATGAAATAATTACATGATGTTTAGCCAACTTGGAGCTTCGCACCTCGTTGGCTATCAGTCATCTTATCCAATGCATACTCATGGAATAATCAAATATCATGAAGGAAAATTTGTGTGCAAAACAATGGCAGTCACCCAGGTGGAAATCTTCTAAAGATCGTACCAATATTCTTGTTAGGTTTCTTAACAAGATCTTATCTTACTTCTTAACTAAGATTCTTACAACAAACTTACAAGGTCTTGTGAGATTCCTACAAGATTCTAACTTGTAAGATACAAGTTTCTTGCAATAATTCCTTCAGCCTCATTATTCAGGTATTTTTTTTATTAGTTTTATTTTATTTTTTTTACAGCTTTATTGGGTACTCCTCCTGCAACGTACAATATAAATTTATAATACAACACAAGAGAAAAAAAACGATAATAATAATAATAATAATAATAATAATAATAATAATAATAATAATAATAATGATAAAGAAAAGAAATAAAGAAAAGAGAAGTAGCAAAACCCAAAAGGGGTAGGTGCAAGGGGACTAACGTACCATGCGAGGCACCGCCCCTACACAGCAGCATTGCTTATGAATGGCAAAGTGATTTGTTACATCGTTCATTGAAATGAAATTATATCAATTGATTGATTGACTGGTGTGAATCTTTTCCAGGGCCTACATGTACCTCAACCACAAGATGAAGTGCTGAAGGAAATTTTTAATTGAAATTGAATTGAAGGGAATTTCCTGAGATGGAAGAAGCAGACAGTTCTGATTGCAAATTGTGATGCAATTGTGAATAATTATTGATGTCTTTGTGTCAAAACGTGGGAGGGTAGAGGTTTCATTGCTATTCTGGATACACCTTGTGAATATTATTAGGTCAAACTGTTGACATTAACTGGGTCGAGTGAATTTGTTCCAGACATCAGGTAATTGAGTCGAACGCCCTCACATTGAACTGGGTGAACACAAGGGAGAGTTGTTCAGTGCAACAATCAGTGACTTCTCTGTTCATATACTGTAAGGTTTTGACGAAAATCAAGATAGATTTCACTGTCCCTTGAGTCTGAGGAAATTGTCAGTCATCTTTCAGTGGTAATTACATGTACATCAAACACAAGTGATATATTTCTAATAAACACATCTTCATGTGGCAACAATGATTAAAAGATCAATGTAACTTAAGTACTACTCAGTTACATGTAGGAAACTCTGTAGTATTTACAGGTCTATTTCACTTGAATAGTGGGTCTAACCATGCAGTTAATTTTGTTATGGTAAACATGTATGCTATGTAATATTTCCCATCCAAACTGCCGGGTGGCATGCCTCATACAGTTCGATATAACTTGATAAGTAGGTCTAATCATGCAGTTAATTTGTTGTAGTTTGCTATGTAGTATTTCCCATCTGAACTGGCGGGTGACACGCCTCATACAGTTCGATGTAACTTGAAAAGTACATGTAGGTCTAATCATGCAGTTAATTTGTCATAGTTTGCTATGTAGTATTTTTCAACTGAACTGGCGGGTGGCACGCCTCATACAGTTCAATGTAACTTAAAAAGTAGGTCAAACCATGCAGTTAATTTGTTATAGTATGCTATGTAGTATTTTTCATCTGAACTGGCGGTTGGAACGCCTCATACAGTTCAATGTAACTTGAAAATTAGGTGTAACCATGCAGTTAATTTGTCACAGAATGCTATGACGTATTTTTCATCTGAACTGGCGGGTGCCACGCCTCATACAGTTCACTTCAACGTGAAAAGTTTGTCTAACCATGCAGGTAATCCATGCAGTTAATTTGTTGTAGTATGGTAGTTTTACCCATCTGAACTGGAAAGAAGTTTTTTGACAGACAACAAAAGAAATCCAAAGTCTATTTATAAAAAGTCGAGTTCATCCTCTGTTCATCGAATGTTAACTAACTATTCACTGACATTGAAACAGAAAATACTTTAATGTAATTTTAGCACTTTCATGTAATGAACATCGTTTTTACCAACTTTGACATATGATTGATCTTTTTCTGGTATTTGTTGACAGTTTTGCCATAGATTTTTACATTACAACAAGAACGTGAGCAGAACGTTTGTAGCTTAGTACATGTAACTAGGCATAATCTGATTGGATGCAACTTAGATGGAAAACTGGCCACCAGAGACAGCCTTTTTCAGATCTTCCCGCAGATACATTGTAAGCCTTACCCATTTTTTCTAGCAACAACTTTTGGGAAAAAGGTGTGTCTTATCTGCAAGTGTTTATGGTAATTTTATTTATTTTTGCGGGACCCAAGGCTATTTTTGTTTTATCCAATGCAATTACATGACGTTAAGGTTTCTTGATAGGGCCACTGAAACCGAGTTCATTCTTGAAATCTACATATTAAGATAATTATGTGTACTTTGATATAAACAATTCTTGATTAAATCTCTGGGTAATTGCCATTAGTAGGAAATGATGGGCCAGACTGGTCATTTCATTTCATTCAAACCTTCAAAGTGGCGGTTCTTTTCTAGATTCTGATGAAATTTATCAGAAAAGTGTACAAAAGGTAGGAATTGACTGCTCTGGCTGGACACTTTTGTGGGATTCTAGGAAACTAGTGCCAAAGGTTATTACAGCAAAATATGATGTAATCAATTAATTCTCAATTATTAGATGGCACACATCTCTATAATCACCTACATGTACATGTACTTAATATAGCCCCTGTGTTTATATATACTTAGAATGAAACATGTAGTATATTTGTACATGTATATAAAAATATTTTGAGGAAGCAATGATATGTGCTTATTAACCGAGCGGGAGGTCTGTATGGGAGAATCTTGACCGAGGTCGCCAGTACAGACCGAACGCAGTGAGGTCTGTACCAGCGACCGAGGAGAGAGACGAAGACAACAACAACAACATAGACGAAAGTGTTTTCAACTCACGAATAGCTCCTCCGTTTGTTCCGTATGAAATGTCATTGAAGTCCATGAACAACAAGGAATTTAAGACTTTCATCAAAACGAATGAAAAGTCATTTTTGATATGTGTCACAGTAACAAATAACCGATCCAAAACTGCTTTTCAAAACCTTAGAGAAATGGAAACGCCCTTAGTTCACGGCAAAACTGTACCTTGAGCAAATTCTGAAACGGTGAAAGATTCTCTTCAAGAGAGCTGTGTCGATTGCTTGATAGTCATGAAATCACCGTTCCCATGTCTGCCATCATGATCAAAACGGCAGCACTGAACAGTTGTGCCTTTCATTCACTTTGGAGTTGAAGGACTTGGGCGAGCAAGACGTTGCAAATGGCCGTTACAATGACGTGTCAAATCTGCATTCGTCGTCCTCCATTTTGAAAATCGAAAGGCGGGAGGAAGCCTGAGTCTTAGTGCGCATTTCCAGCCGTTTTTAAGCCCTGTCGCATACATCTTTGATATTGGACATCTGCTTTTTGATTAATTGACACCTGTCAAGACAAGGTATCCGCCGAGCAGTATCACGTGACCATATCGCGAGCTCAAGCTTAAGTTCACCGAGGTCAGCTGTTTTTTTTTTTTATTGACCGCTGACCAGGTACTGGTTTTCGATTGGATTGCAGGCTCAACCTAGGTTAATTCACCTGAACATAAGCGAGGCTTCATTTTTCGAGAGCTTTCTGTGGCTCGACGCGGCTACACGGCCATAGTATATATCAAAGAAAGTTCTTACACAGTCAACGCTTCTCGTGTTCAGGTGGAAAACGGTTTGGAAGATGTTTTCTTTCTGCAATTTTCGCTGGTTTCAGTCCAGTTTGACATATCATGATATCTGTGGTCCACACTGGTGGCTACGCAGATATTCAAGTCAAGCATCGGCGGGATGTAAACTTAAAGCTGAGTGTTTATTTTTAATTTGCTTAGAGCCGCTTTTTTTCTCTGTATTGCAATTTTTGGCATATCTTTAGAAGCTCTGATAACGTTACATGATACCTGGAGGACCTATGTGTAAAACAGAAACGAAAGGACTGAGCGAAAGAAAACGACAACGACAAAACAGAATACCAGTAATAGCTCATACTTGGCACTCAAATTCTTTCCTTGGGCACTAAACCCTTTGTTACTTTTACGGATGCGTTATTTAAAGTGGATGGGTATTTTTAAAAGGTGGTTTAATCGGTTCTTCCTTTGTTCAGGAATGTCAACTGGAATTAAGTAACAACTATCTGTACTCTTTTGGACATAACAGGGTCGTAACGAGGGATATTCTTTCGTAACTGATCCCATATTTTTACCCAAAATTTTGAACCCCGATCCCAAAAATGATGAGAATTTTGATCCCTGAACCCGCAAAGATTTGATCCCTGATCCCTTCATTCCATAAAAAATACTGCTGATTCCGATCCCGAGCATTGTGATCCCAGATCCCAGGGCTGTGATCCCTGATCCCGGCCCTTTTCAGGCTTGTGATCCGTGATCCCATATACCTCGTTACAACCCTGACATAAAGAAAAAGTCGATTTGTTTGTTTTCCTCTAAAATGCGAGCGAACATGTGCTTTTTTTTAATCCGTTTGCCCATGTTGCCGACTGCCCTTAGGTCAGCGGACTCTTCCAAAATAGGACTTAGTTCCCAGCAGACTGGAGAAAAAAAACATGTGTTTGAGAGATCCACCATCTTGTTGTGTTATCGTGTAGTGCTCGGATCGCTAGTTGAAAATTTGCTGTTCTCGCTCGTTGCCTTAGTTTTATTTTGTGTGGAAAACCTCCACCACATTATTTGGTCCAATCGAGACGGATATTCCACCGGAAATACAGTCCTGAACGGGCGAGATGGCCGAATCAAATGGTTCGCTGTGGGAACAGCCCGGCCCTGGCTGGTTTCCTGAGGATTATTTGCACGAAGCCGGAGGACTAACCCACCGAGACTACTTGCCAAGCTTGAGTCGCTCCCTGTCTGAGGACTTCCGAGATTACATTGTTAGAACAAAGGATAATACAGCCCACGAAGAAGCACGAAAAATTCGAGGAACTCGGCGTGGAAAGAAAGCTCACATTACAAGGTTAGTCAATCAGATAAATCGACACATTGACAAACAGTTAAGCAAAGAAACAATTGCTTCACTAAAGTTAAACCTGGAAAAAGCGGTATCTCAATTAGAGAATATTAATCAGACCTTGTTTGAACTCAACCCCGATGACGATGAACCGGAGTATTGGATAGAGCAAACCCTAGCCCCTATGACTGCTTCGACAACATTGAGATATATTATGCCGAACGAGCTACATTGGACGCCAAACTCGTGAAAGAAGTGGATGTAGTGTTGGAACCAGAACCCTCGAATCCTTTAGAAGAGAGTGTTGACAAATCATTTAGTTATGACAACTCTAAGAGTGAAGTCTCAGTTGTTCAGAGCTTGCCATCGACTGTACATCAGCCAGGCAATATTGGAACTAGTCAAGTAACACAGCCGCCCATAACCGCTATTGAAAATAGAGTACCCAATGCAACCAGCACAAGTAATTTATCCACAATTCCAGCTACAAGTTGTACCACAGCCAAAGTTTCTCTTACCCCCCCTAGAACAGTTACATCAGTAACGGACTCAATTCCCACTCCTGTAGTATGTTGCAAGCCCCCATCTAACCCAGATCAGATTAGTACACCAGCTACACAAAACTCCCCTTGGAGGGGCTGGACTGTGCCCAGTCAGGGTGTGTTACCGTGACCCAGTTTATCAGGAACATTACCGCAGCCACACCCAAGATGGGGTCTTATGCCTGACTTTCCAGGACCCCCTCCAGATGCCTGGATAGATCAACTTGACGAGTATAGCGTTTCTTCTCAGCCCCAATTGTCAACACATTACCACTGAAGTTTCTCCGCCAAGGAGCATTCGTTGCCTAAATTTGACCTTGGAAAATTTGATTGCTCGCCCCTCCATTGGTCTTTGTGGATCGGAAGATTTAAAAGTATTGTCCATGATCAGCCCTTCCTGAATGATAGCCAGCGTTTAGCTTATCTTCAGAATACCGTCACTGGTGCTGCAGAGTCAGAAATCCAGTTCCTTGGAGAAGACGGTGCAAATTACATATTAGCTCTCAGAATGCTTAAAGCGAGATTTGCTGACTCAGGAAAGATTGTGCGCGCAGCCATTGCTGCCCTTAAGGTCAAACCATCACCGCGTCCTCAAGATCAGACTGGCCTTACAAAGCTGTACCAAACACTCAGGTCAACCGTAGTCACCCTTCACAGAAAGAGATTCATTGCTGATCTCTTAAGTGAGACAAATCTGAACATTGCCGTTCAAAAGCTCCCTGGGCCTCTGCATTCCAAGTGGGCGATGGAAGTTCAGAAACACGAAAGTCAGGGTAGGCCTAACTTGTTTGACCTAGTCCGATGGCTTTCAGAACATGTTAGAGCGAGACAACACCTGGTGTCTGAGGAACCAGGGAATTGTTCCCTACCTAACAAGTCTAAACCACCAAAACGGGATCCACCCCTAAGTTCTTCTACTCTGCACATCAAGTCGGACCCACAGCAAAAGGGAGAAGAACCCCCCAAAAGAATCAAAGTCACCAGCCTGCCTATCTGCCTATGCTGTAATCACGCTCACCCACATCACAGATGTAATGAATTTAAAAGAAAGTCTGTATCTGAGCGCTACGAGGTGGTCAAGAGTTTCAAGATGTGCTTCAATTGTCTCAAACAGGGACATCAAGTTAATGAATGCTCGTACAAGACTCGTTGTCAAGTTCCTAACTGTGAGAGACATCATCACAGTCTGTTACACTATGAACGTGCACCTCAGCAACTGCCTAGCCAGGACCCACAAACTCAGCCCCCACGGACTCCAGACAACCCCCTCCCGTACGTGGCAGCCACCAACTCCCTCACCGCCAATGACAGAGTGGTTTATTTCCAAGTTGTCCCAGTCAAGATAAGAGGTGAAAACGGGGTGGCGGTGATTGAAGCGTTTGCTTTTTTGGATGACAGCAGTTCAGACACGTTGATAAAAAGAGACATTGCCGCCAAGCTGAATCTCGAAGGACCAGAGCAACTACTTTGCCTGGGAAACATTGAAAATAACGGAACACCACGGAGCTCCAGAGCAGTGAATCTTCTTGTGACACCGACCGGGAAACAAGCTGTAAACCTACCTGTTCAGATCCATCCTGCTTGGACAGTCCCTAAATTAAATGTCCCTCCACAGAGACTTGTCAAGGAAAACGTTAGAAAAACCTGGAAACACCTTGAAGATTTAGACATCCCTGCTGTGTCTACGGATCAGATAGGCCTACTTATTGGAGTGCAGGTTAACGAGGCCATGATTCAACACGAATACAGACGTGTACCAAAGGGGAAACCAGATGCTGTGCGAACTGACTTTGGATGGGCGATTGCTGGCTTAGCGGGAGGAGTTCCTTCCCCCAGAACTGGTGTAAGTTTTGTTAGACATTGTGTTACCCTAGACACCACATTGAATAAAGAAGTTGAAAACTGGTGGAAGACAGAGTCATTTGGCACCAAGTTCAATTGTGATGTTTGAAGATCTGCGGAGGACGAAAGAGCTCTTAAGCGCTTAGAAGAAACTACAATCTTTCGAGCTGACCTGGACCATTACGAAACCGGTCTTCTCTGGAAGGATGAAGAAGTCGTGCTCCCAAACAATCGGCCACTGGCAGAGCGAAGCCTAGATAAGAATAGTGAAAGAGCCAAAGCCTATTATGACACAGTTGAATCCTACATTGCCAAGGACTATGCCAGAAAGTTTTCTCCCACAGAGATTGCTACTAAGGTACCCAAGAACACTTGGTACCTGCCACACCATGCTACACCATGTTACAAATCCCAATAAGCCAGGGAAGATTCGCGTAGTGCTTGACGCTGCAGCCCCATACAAGGGACCTTCGTTGAATGATCAACTGGTGACAGGCCCCGACATGCTGAACTCCCTTGTGGGTGTGATCATGAGATTCCGACTGCATGCCGTTGCTATGATTGCAGACATTGAGGCAATGTTCTTCCAGTTATCGAGAAAGATCAACCATCACTGAGATTCCTTTGGAGAGGTCCAAACAGAGATCGTCCTCCTGATGTCTACCAGATGCAAGCCATGATCTTTGGTGCAAAGTCGAGTCCAACCTTCGCAAATTATTGCCTTAAGAAAACCGCCATTGATAACAAAGCCACTTGCAGTGAAGAAGCTGTCAGTACAGTCCTAAGAGATTTCTACATGGATGACCTCCTGAAGTCTTTGCCTTCTGAAGACGAGGCAGCCCAACTTGCCCTCCAGCTTATTGAGCTTTTGTCGAGGGATGGATTTCGATTAACTAAGTTTATGAGTAATAGCCGAAATGTGCTAGCTCAGCTACCTCCCAAAGACATCCTCGGCAGCCCTGGGATCTCGCACCCATTTGATTTGGATCTGGACAGCCTTCCAGCTGAGAGAGCCTTGGGAGTGCTGTGGAACGTGGAGCAGGATGCTCTAGAAATTAAAGTAGTTCCAAAGCAGTCAGCCCCAACCAAGCGAGGCATTCTAAAGCAGACATCAACCACCTTCAATCCCCTCGGATTGGTAGCACCATTTGTACTGAGGGCTAAGTTGATTCTGCAAGAGCTGTGAAGACTCGGGTTTGATTGGGACAAACCCATATGAGGCCCACTTCTAGATGCCTGGGAAGCCTGGAAGGCAGAAATACCCCTCCTTGCAACCTTGTCCGTTCCCAGATGTTACCTTAGCAACCAACCAAGTGCCCAGTATGCACACGCACAAATTCCCTTCTTCGCTGATGCATCAGAGGTCGCCTTCGGTGCCGCTGCCTACTGGAGATTTGAGACACGGAGTCATTCCTATCACTGCTCCTTCACATTCGGAAAGACGAGGCTTGCTCCTATTAAGCCCCTGACAATTCCACGACTGGAACTTCAAGCAGCTGAATGGCCGTTAGAATGAGTCAGACCAACCAGAAAGAACTAGATGTGATGCCCAGCCAAATTACTTACTGGACAGATTCCACCACAGTGTTATCCTACATCAAGAGTCAAGGGACCAGATTCCATACATTCGTCGCCAACCGGGTTGCTTAAATAAAGGAAGTGTCTGATTCTGAGGCCTGGCGGCATGTCCATGGACGCCTCAATGTTGCCGACGATTGTTCAAGAAGTCTTTCTGCTCAAGACCTTCTTCGAGACAGCCGGTGGATTAACGGCCCAGATTTTCTTTTACGGGGTGAGGACTGTTGGCCAAACCAAGTTATATGCCAACCTCCAATTGACAATGATCCTGAAGTTAAAAGTGAAGCCTGGCTGGGTCTCAGTTCTGAAGTCAACCATTAGTTTCTGGACCCTAAGAAGACCTCTTCGTGGACCCACCTGACACGAGTTACTGCATGGGTATTTCGGATGGGACAAGCTGTCGTCACAGAAATGAACATGTGAAAGTTACTAAAGAACCCTTATCTGTTGAATAGCTCGAAAGGGCTGAAGAATTCTGGATTAAGAGGGCCCAAGCTCAAGCCTACTCTGAAGACCTGAGCCGGTTAGCCGCAGGCAAAAGGATTTACACTGCAGCAGTGACCTTAGATCCCTGTACCCTTACACCGACGAAGTAGTATAGGGGTTGGGGGTTCAAGACCATTTGAAAATGATCTATAACCAACCCAACCCCTATACTACTCATTTGTTGGATAACCAATTTTTGGGAATCAATATATTTATAAATTTCATGAAATCAAGATATGAAACAAAAATATTAAAATCTATATATTTTTTCGTTAAAGCTTCAACCCACGTGCGTGGCAGTTTTGCAATGACATCACCAGTCGTGCTTTATCATAAGGTGCAATTGCATTTTTCCATTGCGTGACATTCTCGGAAAAACCGGATGTTATATTCGGGTATTCCCCACAGGCAGGTCTAAACATGTCAGGTCATGAGAAAGTCATGAGACAGTTGTATGATTTTTTTCAGCCAATCGGAATTGTATCTCGTTTATAATTTTCTGATAAAAATATCAGAAGTGTAAGCATTTTGATAAAATTTTTGGTTGTCTTTGAAGTAGCTTGACCGAAGATGCCTTTAAGTATTGATGAAGCGACTCGTCGATACCAGTGTTATGTTCAAAATATTCAAGATTCCATTTTTGCTCTTGAATCTTTTATGGGATCTAATGCTATGTTTACTTTTGATATGCCACAAGCTATCGGCAATTTGGATGAAGTAGATATAACGAAAGAAGAAAGAGATGTCTCATTACAGATACAATCGTTAGAAGAATATAAAAAGGTTATTGTTAACGACAGAAAAAGAAGAGCTATGGCTGTACTAATTCAAGAAAAGCAGAGAATCAATCAAATGAGGATGCAACTAAAAGTAAAACGACGAGCTGATAGAGTTGCTGTCAGTCCCTACAGCAAATACAAGCAAGCACCACCACCAACACAAGCCTCAACACAAGAAATTCCTATTGCTAATACAGATACATCAATGACAATTGATTCATGAAACTCTATGTTACGCCATAAAAATTAAATCTCATATAATAATAATATAGAATGAGTTGTAATTTTGCAATACATGATGAATTAAAGAATACGGAAGAGTCTACATGTCCTTTTTGTGATCGACAATTAGTAGAAGTCGATAATAATATGAGAGTGGTCGAGTTATGCTGTAGTGGACAAGATATAGGAAATGATAATAATATGATTGTCTGTCTAAATTGCGGTTCAGTCCATGGTTATGGATATGTTTATGAGTATATCGATTTTTATGAGAATATGCACAAAATACGGCGGAAATCGGTTTATCATCGGAAGTACCATATTGAAAATGTGATAAATAAATTTAATATACAAATAACTAGAAATCAAGTGGATAAAATTTTCAAAGTCTTTGTTGAGATAGACAAAATACTGCCTTTAATTAATAATGGTCGGAAACGTATGATCAGTATTAATTATGTTCTTAAACAATTATTTGAGATGATGAAGCTATCACATGATACAATAAAAATAATGAAATCAAAAAGAACAAGACAATTTTGCAACAATTATTGGAATACGATTTTGGATTTGATTGGAAACAAAATTAAGTCAATCATTCATAAGTAATTTTTTTTTTGTATTCTGACATGAATTTATCTACCACAGGACTGGTATCAGTAAGGAAATCGTCAATGTTTTTCATCATGGACAATAAGTTTTTTTGTTGATATTCACCTGATCTCATCATATCCTTAATAGCTATGAGAAGATGTTGATAACTCTGATATGCAAACAAACAATTCTGAATTTTGAGATCAAGATTTTTATGTTTCATCCATCCTTGTATTAAAATTGCTGCAGTTGAAATACCAACCAAACTGATCCCACTTGTAGCAATTGAAGAAGCAAGTCCTCCTGTTGCAAAATAACAGAAAGTGAATTACCAATAAGTCTCCACGTTTTGAATCGTTTCATGGCTTGTTTGTATGCCCAGCATTTCTTGTGATATGATTTGTAATAATCTTTCAATTCCTCGAGTTGATCTTTTGTCAATTTTTCTGAAATATGATTCCAGTCAAATATGTTTTTACGTCGAACTGACATATATAAAAGGTTTACATTATAATTTTTTGAAAAAACAAAACAAGATTCCAGTAATCTGTCCACAAAATTGTGATTTTTTAATCAAACTTGTTGTATATTTTTTCGGAACAGCATATGTATAACCACGATTCAATGAATGGTGTTTGTAAAACCTAGCAAAAGCGTCATGTAAAACACTGTGACTATTCAATACATCCATCCAACTAAACATTTTTTCAAACAACCATGTTATACAACCATTTCCTGGTCCTATGAGTCCTATTTCTCCATTGTTTAATTGAAAAATTTCATCAATTGATTTGTCAGCATTAAAATGTTTTGGATACAAAAACTGATAAAGAAGACATGATTTCAATATTTTATCATTCAAATTAGGGTATTTTTCCTTTGTCTCATTGAAAAAATTTTCTACATATTTTATAGTTTCTTTTATCATATATATTGTATATATTATTTTATTGAACATATTTAATCAAATTATTTAGCTCTTCATTTGGTACATCTGTTTATTAGTTTGACTCTAAAATGGCCGTTTTGAATAGTCATATTTGTATTAAAAGTCTGTATTTGTGTAGTTTGACTCGATGTGAAAAAATCGAGTAATGACAGGTTAGGCCCATAATAAATTTCAATGTTTAGTGTTTCATAATCAAATTTGAAAGAATTATATAAAATTTGAATTTGTTTGATTATGGACCCACTTGAAAGCAAAACGTTTTTACTGCCATTTATAGTGAACGTTTTGTCTTGTGCATTAGTGTTGAGATCTCCATGTAAATAATGTGGTGTTTTTAATTTTAATTTTAAAATGTCATTTCCATTCATATCAATTGGTATATCCATTTGCATTGTTTCATTAATTATATCATATGCATTTTCATAATCACAAATACTAAAATCAAGATCATTCTTTGTTTCATTTTTTTATTCCATAAATCAGAACATATATTGGCAACATGTTTGGGCTATTGTTGTCAAAAATACACTGAACGTTTACACATAAACGTCTTTGTATTGATTGTGAAGTACTATCTGGAGACAAGTTCAAGATGCTACGAAAATACTTATAATCTGAATTTACCTTTTTTGTTATACTTTTGTCTATATTTATATTCATTTTTTCAAAACTAATCTTAAAAGAATTGAATACCATACTGTAAAAAGGAGATTTTTGAAAATATATTTCAAGACAAACTGTATAATGATTGCTGAAATTATCTCGAATCACTTTGAAAAGATTAAAATCAAAACGACCTTTGAATAGATTTGAACCATCTGACATTTTTTGAACTTTCATAGCGATTGCTTTTTTGTTTGTTTTATGTGGTGAGTCATTATAAGTGATTAGACTGGCGTCTTGAATGCCAAAATTAGTTGTTAATTCACCATCATCCATTGCATATTTCAACACATTTTCTCTGTTTTCATGTGTGCTTATATGACTCTCAGCTATTCCTCTGTCTGTGTATTCTATATTTTGAGTAGACAGCGTTGCGGTTCTATCATTAACTTGCTTTAAAGTTACTGCATCTTGATTATGTGTAGCGTTTTTGACATTACTTATTTGGAAATTATTCATGTCAAGATCATCAGACATTGATTGACTGCCGTCTCTTAAAATCACAGTGTTTGTACCCGACTTACTTGCTAATTGAGACTCTAAATATTGTTTATTGACACCATCCTGACTATTTACCGGATTTTTAACACGTTGAATCAACTTATTATTTGCGTTCATATTGTCTTGTAATGTTATTTTTTCCGTTTTTTTTTTTTGATAATCGGAGAGTTCTGTTTTATCAGCTTTTAAAAACTTCGAGCTATCGATGCAAAATTTTGTTGCAGCATCTTTGTGATGAAGAGGATCTTGTAACCCAGTTATTTTTTGTTATCCATATCAATTGGATGTTGAGCTTCTATTTTATCATCATCAACATTAAGATCAAAATAAAAAGCTTCAAGTTGCAGATGTGTGGGTGCATCAGCAGTCCCATGTCTTCCAGGTCCGACATTTTCAATCCTTCTGTTGTCCATGTTCAGCAAACCTGTCATTTTGTCACTTCCATCCATTTCCAAATAATCTGAAAATTTGTTTGTAATATTAGTGTTAATTTGATCAACATATTTTTTGGTACTTGCGTCACTATTTGATTGTGCATCAGCGACATTTCTCAATTTTTTATTGTCGATATCATAATCCCCATCATCAGTCAATTTGAAACCAACACCTGGTAATCCACGAATTGATTCACTTATCGTTGAAGATGATGGTGATGGTAATAGTCCATTTGAATAACTCATTATATTATTACATTATACTTTTTCATTGAAGTTTTTGGTTGTGAATTTTCGTGGCTTATCAATATACAGGAAGCAATATGGTTCTTTCGTTGCTTTCTCGTATAATTCTTTTGGAATACTGTTTTCACTACAAATTGGGCTCCTCTCATTAGCACTTGGGAAATCATAAATAGAGAAATGTGAGCAGTTCAATCTTATAGTAGCTCTGACTAAGATAAATCACACTGCAATTTTTATGTCTCCCCCGTATAAAATAGTCGACTAATGGTTTTTGGTTCTTATCACATACGAAATCGTCGAATATTACCAGTTTCTGACTATCGTCTGTTAATTCAGAAACTGGTAGTATTTGATCATTGCTTGCTTCGATAACATCATAACCAACCTCATCACTTATTGGTTGGAATACATACATAAGATTCTGGTACTTGGACTGCTCTAAGTTTTTCGCATAGAGAAAGATCTTATCAAAGAAGAGCAGTGCCATGATCATATGCATCAGCGTATTCGTTTTTCCCGACCCGGATGGGCCGCAAATCAGCATTCGGAAACATCGGTCAGGCATAAAATCATATAACTGTCTAAAGTTCGAGACTACATCATCTTCAATATCATAATTTGGTATGATCATTTATATTATATGGGTATATTATTTCAATACAACACTGTGTACAACACGGTGTATAACATGGTGTTAAACGTTATTTTTTATATATGATATTCATTTTTATGTAATGTAATAATATAATGAGTTTATTGAAGTGGAAAGAACTCGCAAAGAAAAAATCTGAATTAGGGGATAAGATTAATTATGTCCATAATGCTATTACGATAAAATTAGTGAACAGATAAGCCAGGAGTCATTGGCGAAGGTATTTAAACCAGTGACTAATAAATTAGATGATGTTATTGACAGTAATTTAGATTTGAGGATGCCAAGGAAAAAACAACCATTGAAGAATTACGGTATTAATATTGAGGATGAGGTGCCAGACATGAATCTTGGTGATCTATTTGATCAACCTTTTTTACCACAACAAAATAAACAGATTGTACCAAAACCACCAACATATGAAGAATCTTTACAAGATCTTATGGAAGGACAGAAAGGGATATATGTTAATCCTCAGTACTTCTCTCACGAACCACAGGATATGCCACCGGAAAATGATGACGACGATGAGACTGATTATGCATTAGATGATGAAGATATGGATAATGAGATATTGGATGATCTTGGTATTCAAAATTATGATTCTGTTGAAAAGGTACTAAATCAACAAGAAATTACTCAACAAAAAAACAAAAAATATCTCCATAAGATTATTAATGACGCTAAAACAAAAAGAAATGAATTTAAAGGTTATAAGGCTTCTATAACTAAAAAATTCAACAGTGGTTCAATTTCTGAAGCTGTAAGGCAAATGGAAAATAAAAGAATAAATGATGCCACAGTTACATTAAA
>NC_090872.1:48080242-48087742 GCF_036669935.1 Montipora foliosa
TGAAGGATAAGAAAGGCGAATCCGTTATGAATGCCTTTAAAACAATATTCAAGGAAGGTAGAAGATCACAATATCTATGGGTTGATAAAGGAAACATATAAGAAACATTTAAAAGACCTATTAGAGAAAAATGGGATACATATGTATTCAACCGAGAATGAGGAAAAGTCCTCAGTTGTTGAAAGGTGGAATTAAGAACAATCAAGTCCAAAATGTGGAAACAGTTCACTGTTCAAGGTAATACACAGTATTTAGATATGTTACCAAAATTAGTGAAAGAATACAATAATACAAAACATTCAAGCATAAAGATGACACCTATGGAAGCAAACAAAAAGAGCAATGAAGGAACTGTTTGCTTTAATCTATATGGTGATATGGGGCAAGTAACATCTAAACCGAAATTTAAGGTCGGTGGCAAGGTCCGAATATCCAAGTATAAACAGAATGTGTTCGACAAGGGTTACACACCAAATTGGACAGAAGAATTATTCATAATAGATAAGATCCAATACACCAATCCAATCACATACAAACTAAAAGATCTCAGAGGTGAAGATATTCAAGGGAGTTTTTATGAACCTGAATTATTAAAAGCCAGACAGGATGTTTTCCGTATTGATAAAGTCATTCGGAGAGATTACAAGAAGAAACAAGCTTTGGTGAAGTGGAAGGGATATAGTGATGACTTCAACAGTTGGATATCGTTTAAGGACTTACAAACAATTAAGTAATATATTATATGATTATAACTGGCAGAGATTTCGATTTATGTTTTTATCTAACATATATTGTAGCAATTACTTCAGTATATGTACTGACATAGCTATCATAGCTAGCCCAAAATGTGAATCGTTTCTGGCTTTTTAGTAAATCTTTTAAACTCGCTGAGTAAGTCATTTAAAAATAAAACATATAGATATAATGATGGGAAGACATAAGATATATACTGACAAGGAAACCAAAGAAAGAAAAAACAAATACATGTTAAACAAAGAATGGTACTGTGACATATGCAATACTGGTCGAAATTACACTCTTGCTGGAAAATGGTGCCACCTGAAATCAATAAAACATCAACGCAATTCAGAAAAACAAAATGAATCAAATTAAACCAAATTATAGTTCAACGGATCCATATATTGGATCACTTGAATTGACCAACATTAAACGCATTTTATAACAACTATTTAAAGACAAAACTATAGTAATATATATTATTAAAAATATTATCTCAATGAATAATATGAATAAAAGTGATCTCAAGAAATTGAGCAAATCTCAAGTAATCAAAATGCTGTTGAAGCAAGAGAAAAAGAAACCTGAAATCATCATAGTAGATGATACTAAACCAAAAACTTACAAACCGGTGCCAACACCTCGCAAGAGTGTAAATCAATTGGTACAAAACTATGAAAACAAAATAATTCTCCCACCACAAGAATTTAGAAAACCAGTTCCAATGCCAAGGACCAAGATAGAGAAAACAGAGAAAGCTCTGAAAGGATACACTGAGTCTTACAAAATAAACAAAGACCCACTAATGCAACTACAAAACACAAGAAAGGCTGTCGCATACCATATTACAAACGTACTAACATCCATGAAAGGATTAAAATTTGTTGAAACACTTAAGGTTAAAGGTAACATTTACAAAAATGTTAGATGGAGAAATAGTGTATGACTGCCTATTTTAACAGTTCAACTCAAACAATAATTAATGATCTGGATATTTCTGAATCACTCAAAGTCTCAAAACAAGATATATTAAACAAGATTGCAGTTTGGATTTCAGAGGGATCTGGTTGGACCATTGAATTCGTTGACAATCATTATCTTAATATTGTGAAATACAAACCGATGAAAGGCACATCATATATCAAACTTCCACAAGAACTAAGAAACATTTCAAAGGGATTGATCAAAATGAAAAATGAGGATAATGAATGCTTCAGATGGTGTCATATCCGACATTTAAACCCTCAAGCTAAATACCCACAGAGGATCCAAAAAATCGACAAACAATACATTGAAAATTTGGATTATTTAGGAATTGAATTCCGTGTGACTGTGAAACAGTACAACAAAATAGAAAAGCAAAATGAAATCAACATCAATGTTTTGGGTTATGAAAACAAACAACCATACCCGATTTATGTTTCAAAAGAAAAGCATGAAGACCATATGAATTTATTATTAATCACAGAAAAAGAAAACAAGCACTATGTTCTTATCAAAGATTTCAATAAGTTCATGTACCATCAGAAAAAGTACAAAGAGAGGAAACATTTCTGCATGCATTGTCTTCAGTGTTTCAGTTCTGAAAAAGCATTGATCAATCACAAAGAAAACTGCATCCAAGTGAATGGCACACAAGCGATTAAAATGCCAACAAAAGACAACATATTAAAATTCAATAATTTCCATAAACAGTTGGCCGTTCCATTTGTAATTTATGCAGACTTTGAAGCTATAACTGAAAAAATTCATGGATGTTAACCAAACAATGACAAATCATTTCCTGAAGCTTATCAGAAGCATACCGACTGTGGTTATGGATACAAGGTTGTTTATTGTTATGACGATAAATACACAAAACCAGTACAAATTTACAGAGGAGACAACGCTATGTATAAATTCATGGAAGCTATGTTAAATGAAGTCAAATATTGCAAAAAAATGATCAAAAAAGAATTCAACAAACCATTGAAAATGACAAAAGATGATGAGGACAAATTTCAAAAAGCAAAGGAATGTCATATATGTGAAAAAGAGTACAATAAAACCGATGTAATAGTCAGAGACCACTGTCATATTACAGGAAAATACAGAGGATCCGCTCATCAAGACAGTAATCGTAACTTTCGAATAACTGATAAAATTCCTGTTATATTCCATAATCTCCGTGGGTATGACAGCCATTTTATAATGCAAGAGATTGGTGAAATAGTCAAGAATCATACATATACAAATAAAAAAGGTGAAAAATGTCAAATGAACATCAATGCAATACCCAACAATATGGAAAAATATATGGCTTTCATGCTTGGTAATCATCTGACTTTCATTGATAGTTACATCCTTCTGTTAGCAGATGTTTTCGAAAACTTTCAAAAGACCTGTGTGCAATACTATCAACTGGGCCCATGTCATTATTTCACCAGTCCTGAGCTTTCCTGGGATGCTATGCTAAAAATGACTGATATTAAATTAGAGCTTATGACAGATGTAGATATGTTTCAATTCACCGAAAAAGGGATGCGTGGTGGAATAAGTTACATTGCCAACCGATATGGGAAAGCAAATAATAAATACATGAAAACATATGATGAGAAGGCGCCCTCAAAGTATATTATGTATTTAGATGCTAACAATCTGTATGGTTGGGCAATGAGTCAATACCTTCCAACAGGTGGATTTAGATGGATGACAAAAAAACAGATATATAACACAAATTTAGCCAAGTACAAAGAAGACATCAAGAAGGGTTTAATAGTAGAAGTCGATCTGGAATATCCAGAAGAACTACACAACCTCCATAATGACTACCCATTAGCAGCTGAAAAGACTAAAGTAGGTGAAAACATGCTATCAGAATATGGAAAAAAAATAGCCAATAAAGACAAGGTATCAACTGGTCTGATACATAAACTAATACCAATTTTAGAGAACAGAGAAAAATACGTACTCCATTACAGAAACCCTCAACTGTATACTGACCTTGGATTAAAATTAACAAAAGTGCATAGAGCACTTGAATTTGATCAATCACCATGGTTAAAACAGTATATCGATTTCAATACACAAAAGAGAACAAATGCAAAAAATTGTTTTGAAAAATATTTTTTTAAATTAATGAACAACAGCGTATTCGGAAAAACAATGGAAAATATCAGAAAGCGAGCAGATGTTAGACTGGTAACTGATGAAAAAAAAAAAATATATTAAAAATGGCTGCCAAACCAACATGTGTTAGCAGTAAGATATTCAATGAAAATCTAGTGGCAGTGCATAAGATTAAAGAAACACTTACCCTAAACAGGCCGTCATATGTGGGTATGTGCATCTTAGATCTCAGCAAGACGTTAATGTATGATTTTCACTATAATTATATCAAACAAAAATACGGTAGCGAAGCGAAGTTATTATTCACAGACACAGACAGCTTGACCTATGAGATCGAAGCTGAAGACCTTTACAGGGATTTCTGGAATGATAAAGCATGATATCAAGCCTGAAAATTATATAGAGGTTCTATTTAATAACAAACGAATACATCACACAATGAAAACAATCAGAAGTCAAAAACATCAATTAGGAAGTTATGAGATCAATAAGGTATCGCTATCTTGTTCTGATGATAAAAGATATATACTAGAAGATGGAATAAAAAGTTATGCATACAGACATTATAATATCAAACATTAGTTATCTTTTTTAAACTTGTCATTCTTTACCTTTCAATATATTGGTATTCATCAATTCGAAGAAGACATTATTTTTAAGATTAAACCGAAAAATGTCATCAGTCAAGTTCCTCTTCATCCTGACTATTAGGCGGTGAAGGGATCTTTATTGGTAATGCTTTCCTCTTGAATTGGTGTTGCATAGTCAACCGTTTCACTGTATCGTAAATACTTTTGTTCTTGGGCCATCGTAGTTTGATCAAAAATAAGACACAAACAGCAGTGATAAACATATTGAACTTTTTCATTTTGATAATGACTTGACGTTTCGTATGTGCTCTACATACATTTTCAAAAGTAACCGTTGAAATTTAAAACAGCTATTTATATATAACAAATCGGATGAGGGGATTGGAACCTAGATTAAGCAAATACTTAACAGTAAAATATATAATAATAATAATAAAAACAGAAAAGATTAATAAAGCATCAGCTTTTCACTTCCGACGTTGACGTTGAAAGCTGGCTCAAGTTCTTGAATAAAGAAGGTCTCTTTTATTTTACAATGATAGTCAGTTTTGCCCTTCGCTAAAATATCAAAATGATCCCACTTGATGTTATGTCAAGTGGCCTTGACGTGTTCAGCAATAGCTGAAGTATTGTCATTTTTAGCTAGGGCCTTAAAATGTTCGGTTTTTCTATCGTGAAGCCGCCGTTTAGTTTTACCGATGTAAAAACCATTACAATCCCAACAATTTGCTCTGTAAATAACTCTGGATTGTTGTGAACGATTAATACGGTCCTTGTAAGGAGAGAAAGATTTTATACATCGAGTGCTCTGAAAAACAATCTTAAGATAACACAAGAGTAGAATTTGTACACACAAGATTTCAGGCGTTTAGCGACTTGGTTGCTTTGCTAACTTAAGTAGGGAAGTAGGATAACAATATCTTTCTTAGGAACTGTAGACACTGGATCGCTATGCTGATGTTGTCTGTTTTTGTTCAAAACATCGTTGATATGATAGTTGGTCATGCCTTGTGGGTAGCCGTTCTGAAGAAGGAGTTTTCGAAGATCAATGAGGGCAGATTGTAGCAAGGAACCAGATGAACAAAGACGGTAGTAGCGATAAGTGAGGGAGCAGATGAGGTTTATTTTGTACTTTCGTGGAGTGAAGGAATCCCATTTCGTGTAGAGACCTGTGAAAGTATTCTTTCGGTAGATGGATGTCGTGAAAGCGTTGCTTTGATTACGTGTGACAAGAATGTCCAAAAACGGAATTGCATTGTTATGTTCAAATTCAATGGTAAATTTGATATTGCGATGACAGCCGTTCAAATAGTGCAAAAAGTCATTTGCACTGTCTTTGTTGTGGAACATGGTGAATGTGTCATCAACGTAACGATTCCAAAATAAAGGACTAACTTTGGCGTTCAGCAACCACTTTTCTTCAAAAGCACACATAAAAATGTTGGCTAAGACAGGGCCCAATGGTGAAACAATGGCAACACCATCGATTTGGTCGTAGTATTTACCATCAAAAAGAAAGTGGCTCTTCTTGGTGGCAAATTCCAATAGCTTGCGTAAAACATCCCTGGGTAAAGCCGGAGGATCAGCAAGAGAATACAATTTGTCTAGACAAATGTTTAGTGTTTCCTCGAGTGGCACATTTGTAAATAGGGAGGAGACATCCAAAGAGCACATTATTGCATTCTTATGCTTGTACTTTTTAGCCCAATCCGCGAAGCTGAAAGAGTCTTTGACAGTGTAATGGTTGGTCGAGATAGGCTGAAGTATAGAAACAAGGTAAGAAGCAAGATTGTAGTTATAGGTGTTAACCGATGAAACAATAGGGCGGAAAGGACAAACAGTCTTATGAACTTTAGGAAGGCCATATAAAACGCCAGGAGAAGATCCACTCGGTAAGACTTTGTAAAAAGTTGCATCATCAATAATTCTATCCTTTCTCAGTTTCCGAAGATAGGTTGAAAGGAGAGAAAGGATAGAATTATTGATGATGCAACTTTTTACAAAGTCTTACCGAGTGGATCTTCTCCTGGCGTTTTATATGGCCTTCCTAAAGTTCATAAGACTGGTTGTCCTTTCCGCCCTATTGTTTCTATACTTCAGCCTATCTCGACCAACCATCGTTACGTTGATGACACATTCACCATGTTCCACAACAAAGACAGTGCAAATGACTTTTTGCACTATTTGAACGGCTGTCATCGCAATATTAAATTTACCATTGAATTTGAACATAACAATGCAATTCCGTTTTTGGACATTCTTGTTTTTCAGAGCACTCGATGTATAAAATCTTTCTTTCCTTACAAGGACCGTATTAATCGTTCACAACAATCCAGAGTTATTTACAGAGCAAATTGTTGGGATTGTAATGGTTTTTACATCGGTAAAACTAAACGGCGGCTTCTCGATAGAAAAACCGAACATTTTAAGGCCCTAGCTAAAAATGACAATACTTCAGCCATTGCTGACCACGTCAAGGCCACTTGACATAACATCAAGTGGGATCATTTTGATATTTTAGCGAAGGGCAAAACTGACTATCATTGTAAAATAAAAGAGACCTTCTTTATTCAAGAACTTGAGCCAGCTTTCAACGTCAACGTCGGAATTGAAAAGCTGATGCTTTATTAATCTTTTCTGTTTTTATTATTATCATAATTATTATTATTATATATTTTACTGTTAAGTATTTGCTTAATCTAGGTTCCAGTCCCCTCATCCGATTTGTTATATATAAATAGCTGTTTTAAATTTCAACGGTTACTTTTGAAAATGTACGTAGAGCACATACGAAGCGTCAAGTCATTATCAAAATGAAAAAGTTCAATATGTTTATCACTGCTGTTTGTGTCTTATTTTTGATCAAACCGTTTCACTGTTTCTTTCTTTTCACGAGCATCCATAATCTTCCTCAACTCTTTTCTCAGGAAATGATGGCCTCATTCGCACCGTTGAAGTCCAGACGAAACAAGGAACATTCAAGCGGCCAGTCGTCAAGCTTTGCCTCCTTGAGGAGGCCGAACGTAGTGTATAGACTAACGTCGTATACAGGGGTGGCTATGTT
>NC_090872.1:48097742-48100242 GCF_036669935.1 Montipora foliosa
TTCGTCACATTGGGATCCTCTTTCACTGAAGCAGAAAGGCCCTAATCGAGTCGCATATTTAGAAAGTTTCGCAATAAAACGAGAATCACTGTGTCAATTTTTGATTTTCTCCACCTCTTAGCTTCAAGTTTTAATCAAAAGTCAACCAAGCCAATATTCTACTAAACTTAGTCCAACTTAGCAGCTGCAGATTCCGCTATCAATAGGCCATTTCCGAGTTCATGTCTGCCTCCTTCTCAAAGCGAGTCTGAGTGCGAAGTTTTTGTTATGAAAATTAGTTGTCATTCATATTTAAAGTAGAGCTAATTACCATCACAAAAACTTCGCACTTAGACTCGCTTTGAAGAGGAGGCAGACATGAACTCGGAAATGGCCTATTGTATCTTATGGTAAGCGCGCTTTCTTCAATTACCTGGAAAAAACCGTTGTTACTTGTTGTTGATTGCTTTCATTTTCTTTTTCTTGACTAAAAAGGAAGAGCTACCACTTAAATCATTTATACTGAAGTCGACATGTTTTGTCGTCACCTACAAGAACTGTTTCTACAGGTCACACTTCTTGCTATAATGTATGATGTTGTGTTGACTGGTAGCCGATCGCATCGCCGACCAGCTGGCTCAGCAGGTACCAGAAGGACACGTTTTCGAACCCTACGTGACTAACACCCGTGGTATTAAAGAAACTGAGGCGAAAGTGTTGCCTTTGAAATTACGCCTGAAATGATTTGAAGTGTAAGTCGAGCTGAATAAGGAATAAAAGCTGCTGGTCCCATCTCCCAATCCTAGACTGCTCGCAGTTCCTTCTGGGTCAGTCGAGCCGCCTGCTTTGGTCAAGCAAGCAAGCCGAGGGGAGAATGATAATTGAGCAAAGACATAGGGGTTGCACGATCTTCTGTAACCGACGCGTTCAGAATCTCCTGTTGCTGTGCAACGGGAAATTCGTGTTGGCCCATTGACAATGGACCGCTGTCAGAGTTTTTTGACGAGTTAATTACCATTTGTCTCATTATGACGCCAATATGTCTTCTTTTCCCTGGGAAAAGAGAAGCACAATATTACTTTTGCGGTTTCGATCAAATGGCTAACTTGTTTGGACCCAAACAAGAACAGAAACTTTAGGTCGAAGCTCTCCTATGGGGCAACTGTTTTACGGTTGTGCTACCAACTGGTTTCGGCAAGACCATTTTTAATGAGAACTTTGTAATCTCAAAGGATTCCAGTGACCCAAATCGAACGCCATCGATCGTGGCAATGGTTTCTTGTCGCATAATCACCGAAGACCAGATTCGGTGAAACGATTATGTATGGGTAGTTGCCTTCGAGAAGAAGGGAATTTGCTGAAGGACATGGCTTTAAACAAGTATTGACATTGACTCATCTTTTCTGCACAACTATTCAATAATTAAATGATAGATGATAAGTGTTCCATTCTAAACAAGACTTTGTCCCGAACATCACACTTTCGAAACTTGCCAAAACACTCCAACATTAAATTAAGTTAAATAAAGTAGTTTTTCTACGGTTTCCTTTCCGAATAGTTGATCGAATTCGACATGCATATAGATCTTGCCACGCCTAATTAGATTGGCAGATTCTGAACGTGTCAGTTACAGAAGATGGGGCAGTCCCTATATCTTTGCTCAATCACGATTGTCCCCTCGGCTTGCTTGCGTGACCGAAGCGCGCGGTTCGACTGACTTAGAATTATACGATCGGGGGGGAATGGGTCAGGCAAGATGTTGGAGTAGACGTGTTTTTGTTAGCTCCGTTCTTGGATATGGTACATGGCCCAAAATATTAAAAGAAAAACGTGGAAAAACTCCTCAACATCCTCTACTGAAGAAAACTTCTCTCTCGATGACAAAAGGATAAAACATAACGTATCATTCACAGATTCTGAGCCCAGTAGCGAGTCGAATGAGGTACTCACTTTGCTGAACATGGCGGAGGCGTTAATGCCAAAACTAGACCAAGTGTTAGAAAAGCTACAAAAATCAATCAGTGGACGAGAAAGCAAGAAGCCTTCAGGTTAAGGTCGAATGTTTCGAGGTATTTAAGAAGGAGACAAACGAAGATTAAAGAACTTGAGGGCGGATTGAACTTCGCTAATGCAGAAAGAGAGTCGTTCAAGAAGAAATTTCAAGAAATACAGATACGAGAAACTGTATATGGAAGTTTATCAGCGGCGTGAGAATCTTCATTTCTTCGGAATTAAAGAGAAAAAAAAGATGTAAACGAAGACACAAGGGAGGTCTTGGTTGATTTCTTAAAAACGGAGCTCGGCAGTGGAAGATGCTGATAACTTAGAATTTCATAGGACACACCGAGTTGGAAGAAGACTTCCTCTGTTGGAAAGCCTCGACAAATAATTGCGCGCTTTTTAAGATACCATGATTGTGAGGGGGTCATGTCAAAGGCGAAGAAATTGAAAGGGAAAAACTTTGGAATTTCACCGGACTTCCAAAGAAATTTTAGAGTGTAGAAAGAAGAAGATGCATCGT
>NC_090872.1:48102742-48112742 GCF_036669935.1 Montipora foliosa
ATTCATGCGATCAGTCAGTTTTTCCAGTGAAATTAACCGTGCAATTCATTCAATTAGGCAGCGAAGAAAATGTTACATAATTAAGCAATATCCGGGAAAACCAAAAGGCCGCCAGTTCCAAAGCCTTTTATTTTCAATAATGCTACAACCAGTAAGAATAAGCAAGCCGGGAGCTCCGCTTTTAGGCTTGGCTAAATCTATATATTAACTGAGAAATACAGTGGTTGGTTGGAAGATAGAAAAGAGATTCAGGATCCAAGGGTCCTTTGGGACTTCATTAAGTACAAAATTCGTTATGAAACTATTACCTATAGCAAACAGAAGGCTAGAATTAAAAGGGAGAAATTATCAGACTTAGAACAAAAAATTAAAGAGTGCACAGCAAAATGCGATGAACAGCCCAATCAAGAAAACTTAAATAATCTGGAAATTTTACAAACCGAATATGATAGCCAATATGATTATATAGCGCGAAGAGAAATAATTCGCTCGAGAGTAAATTGGTACTAATATGGAGAGAAAAGTAATACGTACTTTTTGAACTTAGAAAATCCCAAAAAGAAAAAAAATTGTATTAGGAAGTTAGTGGGGGTCAATGATGAATGCATAATGGATCCAAAACAAAGAATGACAGAGATTCATAGCTTTTATGCCAATATTTCTGATAAGACTCTTGTCAACAGGGTGGCTTGTCGATTAATGAATTCCTTAAGAATGTAAAAACTAACATGTTAACAGACGAACAGCAGGAATATTTAGACAAAAAAAAAATTACAACGAACGAATATTTAGAAACGTTGAAATCTTTTGAGAAAAACAAAACACCAGGGAATGATGAATTAACTGTGGATGCTTCTGGCATCTCATAGAGAAATGTCTTGTCAATGCCTTGAATTTCGCTCACGAACATGGACAACTGTCAAACTCCCAAAAAACAAGCCATGATTACGTTTTTGGAGAAGAAAGACAAAGACAGACGTTTTATCAAAAATTGGAGACCGATCGCACTGATTAATGTGGATGTTAAAATCGCATCAAAGGCGATTACAAGAAAGTTAGAAATGTTTTTACCTGAGCTTATTCATTCAAATCAAAATGGTTTTATCAAGGGAAGATCATTACTTGACGGAGTTCAAACAATTGAAGATGCACTTGAATTTGCTAAATTTTACAGATTCAGGTATTCTTTTAGCAGTTGATTTTGAGAAATCATTCTTTCCTTCTTAAAATCTTGGAAAAATTCAACTTCGGAACACAATTTATAAGTGGATCAAAACCTTCTACACTAATGTATCAAGTTGTGTCTTGGTTTTATTACTAATTTGTTTGGTATTCGTTGTGGCGTTAGGCAGGGCGATCCCTTGTCACCTTTGTTATTTATTTTGGCTATTGAAGTGCTTGCTCGCAGAATTCGGGATGATAAGGGAATTAAGTGGCAGTCCCGCTAAAAGCGGTCCACCGATTTTCGCAACTAAAAATAGTTTTCCTTCATTTTGCGCCCATCAAAAGGGTTTGGTACGCATGTTTTAAAAGTGAAATAATTATTTCCTAATTATTTATTTTTGCGGTGCTACAACAAAAAATTGAATTTGGGTTCGCCCGCCGTCGCTGACGGCGATCAAATGGGTAAATTTCAGGAGTTTTGATCACCGCGCTACGTGTACAAAACTAAAGTTCACCAAATTCTATTTTCATAAAAGTTACAAGATACATTCTCTGAATTTACGGACAAAAGCTGGAAATATTTTTAGAAATTTCAAGCCATTCCAGCGTGATCAAACGACACTCTCCTCTCAAGCGTCTGCTCACATGCCAAAAATTAACCAAACGAAAGACAAAAAATCTCGAAAGTTTGGTCTAGATCGTGATTAAAAAATATACGATAGTGAATTTTGTACCTTAATAAGTCATTTTATTTCTTTAAACCGGTGGGTATCTCCCGGACTTTGACACACCATTAGCTTGAAATGCACTCAAATCTGTGTTTACACGAATTGACAAACGCTTGAGTCAAAGTTCATTTGCATTACCCTTGTTTTCAAAGAAATTACTTCTTTTACCACTCAGATTCGGTTATTGACGTCCCAAATAGTCGGGAATTCATCCACTTTAAGGTCCTCAGCGCTTGTGAGCTACTTTATGAGCTACACACGAAACAATATATGTGGAAGCGTCAAGAACCGTTGACTTCACATCGCTGGCGTTACCGCGAACGTGACTATTCAAATTAGCTGTGAAGTGGTTTGGTGAGAGGGTGGGTTGGGTAGTGACAGGGGTGGAGTACAACAACTAAAAAGAAAATCAAACCTTCCTTTTAATCATCTTAGTATTAATAAGTTAGCCTCTCTCAAGGAATCACGTTCAACAGGAAAAAAAAGAGAGAGACATAAAGCATCGGTGAAGCTAAGAAAAATACCCCATTACAGTTTCTAATTGAAAGAAAAACGATACTCCCTTACAAGTATATAAATGATAACGGTAAGATTGTCTCAAATAATTACATCTAAGAAGAGAAATACTAGGATTATAACGCTTTAAGTGAACGCTTTAAGTAACAACTGATTAGCTATGTGTTGGGTACTCACCAAACAGAAGCGTTTGCTGGTCTCTGAGTGGTAAGAAGTAAAAAATTCCAACACAGGAAGAAATGGAGGGAAAACAGAAGAGACAACCACCCTTCTCGGGTTGCTCAATTGACTGACAAATTAGTTAATTGACTAAAACACAATGTAAGATTAACCTAAGCATGAGGCCACGTGAAACAGGTAAAAAAACACTTCTTCGATTTTATTTTATACTGGATTGACTGAATTCGTGTAATCGTGGTGATAGATTTTTCTACTTTGATCAATGGATGCTGCATGGTGTTATCCAGTAATGCCCATAATGAGGGTCCACGATAGGTTTCTCAAATGTTTACAAATAAATCCCGCTATCCCGACATCCCTCACGTCAATTAATCCGGACCCGCTTGCATTTTCTAACCCATTACAAATATACTGACAGCGTTCGTTTCATTTCGATATTTTCATTTTTTTTTTTTGGAAGACGAACAGCCGAGTTGACAAGTTGAATGACAATCATTTGTTTCAAGGTGGATTGAACGTTCACCCAATGAATGAAAATATTAGTTCCGTTTTCAATAGCTTTGAAATCTATTGTCATCCGTTGGTTGTCATTAGATTGACTTTCGTCGTTATGCGGTTCTGGGCTACCTCGTGGTACGTTGGAACAATGAGACTCACTTATCGCATGTGGGACTCTTGTTGTAAGGTAAACCGTCTACTACGGTAGCTTTATGGTCTTAAGGTGGGCGTGACCACGACCTCTCTGTGTCTACTTATAACATGTACATTCTCTCACAATGTCCTTTATTTTGTTAAGTAGAGTGAACTTTAAATCCTTGGCTTTGTAGGGCAACTCAAAATAAGCACACATGGCCTTCAGAGTGGTGACATTAAATTTACACAACTTGTCAAGTCTGACATGCTCGCAAATGTAATGGCCATCGTATGTTACTGGATGCACCAATCCCATTTGGCTCACGACGTTTTCCACTAGTGACGATTCCTGGCCTCGACATCAAGGTAGTTTTCGTCCTCCTCGATGATAGTACCTTCATCTTCGTCCAGCATTTGAGAGCTTGCGCCCTTCCCTCGTTTTAAGGCAGCCAATCTAGAGAAAAAGCCTTGTAATTGAGTCTTTGTTAACCACTCGCTTCGTTTAAATTTTCTTGCTCCGTCAATGTCTCTGGCTTTTCTCATATCAGCTGTCACGTGACCTGGATGAGCTTTTCGACCTGTTTTTTCACCAATCTCAAATATCTTTGAGAGATAAGCTTTTACACTCTCCGAAAATCTGGTTCCTCCCCCACTTCGTTTCTGCAGGGCCCAGCCCATAGTGTACGAGAAAGCTCTGACCTCAACTGATGCCTCTTCTGTCGTCGATGATACTTTTGTGTCAAGAGTCAGTGAGGAGAATTTAGAAGCCCAGTCACGCCTCAGTCCATCGTACACCCTTTCTGATGCTGCTGTCTTGTACCGCCCGAGATGAACGTGATCTTGGAATTGTTCTGAAGTAGAAAATTCACAATAGCATCCAGGTTCTTGGCATTGAAATGGCGTGTCTTCATCCGAGCCTTTAGGATCGTCGCCGGTCGGTTTTATGACTCTCGGATCTATGGCAAAAAACCCATAATTATCAACTTCCTTCAGGAGCAAGTTACCTTGTTTCTCAATGACCAGCTCTGACCATGGGATGAGTCTTCCAGAACCTACTCCATAGACCTTTGAGAGACGAAGACCTTCGTTTTCATAAGAAAAATTGTGGAAAGCACTAAAATTGTTGATACGGTTGACTTTTAATTCTTTCATACCACGATCAAGCTCACAGACAGCATTGGATGATCCCTTGACTTGTCTAGCCTTCAACGCCTCGTGCATGTCAAATGCTGTCAGAATGTTATGGCCTTCATTGCAGTATCTGCGAATTGCTCCTTTCATCGGACTTATGATGCGATCGCAGACATCTTTGCCAAATTGGGCTTCTGAGAAGTCATATCTAGCGAAGACGAGACAAGAATGTCCAATTTACCGTTGTTATGTATAATTAACAATTATTCCATGAGCGCGCGGTGGATATGAGGCAGTAAATAGCCAACGAGGCGCGTAGCGCGAGTTGGCTATAATCAGTCTCATATCCAACAAGCGCGAATGGAATAATTGTTTTATTCAATTCCTAAACTCCAAAAGTTTGGAAGTACAAAATACGAGCGAAAAAAGGGAGAAAATCCGAGCGAAATCGAAAAAAAAACTTGACGGAGATGCGATGTTCTGTAATACCTGGAGGTCAGATAGACGCAGGCCCATCACAAAAACATTTCTTATCTTTTCGCGTACTTCTAAACGTCAAAATTGATCCAAACTTTCGACAAAAAGGTTTCTTTGCTTTATTCAGAGAGAAATTTTGCTTCCCGGCGAAAAAAAATTTAGCTTAGCAACGCTTAGTGCAATCATTTGCAATATAAGGTCAAACTAAGCTATATGAGTTGATAACCGAGATTGAGTGAACCAATCAGACCACGAGAAATGCATTAACCGAGGTTAAAAATTTAATAACTTTTATTATTTCTGCTAATGTTAATGCTGCTGTTATATGTGGTACTAACTACTTTTACTACTCTGCTGATTTGCTCCGGGTTGTAATGCTAGTTTTCTGACTATTTCCTCTAATGCTGGCGGTGTTAGAACTGGAGATATTCATGCAGTTAGGACAATACAAGGAGCAAGGTTGGCGTAGTGTTGACAGCACTCGCCTCCCACCAATGTGGTCTGGAATCAATTCCTGATCTTGCGCCATATGTTGGTTGAGTTTGTTGATGGTTTTCTACTCTGCTCTGAGAGGTTTTCCGTGGGTACTCCGGTTTTCCCCTCCCCTCGAAAACCCAGCATTTCCAAATTCTAATTCGATCTGGACCGAGGGCCACGATTCATCAGTTAATTGTACCGTCAAGTATCACCTTCGTAAAATAAGGTGAGTGTTATAAGTGTATGAAATTACCAACAGAAGTAATTAAAAAACGAAGCCTAAAATTACTTCGGCCTTTTTATGGTGCTGTATGGATATGATAGCTTTCACTGAGCGCAGTGCTCATATTGACTAATGTTCCTCCTCACCTCATTACTTTGATTTCAACTCGAGAACCGACGTCATAGACAGCCGCAATTAGATTTTTGTTGTTGTAACAACCTGCGCCATCAGATCGAAGGAAGACCTGGTTTATGCTCGCCTTGTTCTCTTTGATGATACCGAGAAGGTGTTCCAGTATTGCACAAACTGCGAACCAGTCTTGGGCACAACTGTCAAATAAGTGAACATAGGACGCAGTCTCCAGGTTATTGTCTTCGGCATTCCTGGTGATGACGCAACTAACATGCCAATTTATCCCTCTCTTCCCGAACCACTCAGACTGTTGTTCTCTGTATTTGAGTTGAAGGAACTTCATGGCCCAGTCCATTACAACAAGTGCAGAATTAGTTTTGAGGCTGTTTAACACGTTTTGTTTCGCTCTCTCTTGGTTCTCAGCTCTAATAAGATGGGACTTCCACTGAAATATCATTTCTTTGGCCAGCTTATGGTCATGTTGGAGGTCTTCTTTCTGATCCTCGCTGCTAAAATTTAAAGGCGACTCAATTTCATTTGAGATTTCTTGTATTACAGATTTCAAGCTTTCGCAATTCGCACAGCGAACTTCATGCTCGTGCACGCAAGTTCCCTGAAACACGGTGTTCTGGGGGTCGCTAAGAGCAAAATATGTACAGTGGTCTGGGCAAGAACTCCCATCTTCTTCACCATGCATCCTATACTCTGTCTTAAGGTAGCGCTTACCATTTTTCAGCTTCTGACGAATTTCTTCGCACCACTTTGCACTAGCGCTGCAGTCTTTCAATTCATCCACTATCTTGTGCATAGTATCAAACCCCTCAGCCCCAGCTGCTGCGATGTTATGAAAGGCCTTGGAGGGACTTCCTCTGAGAGGCTTCTCTGACTTGCAAAATTCTGTACAGGGTTGATCTTCCTAGTGGGTCCACGCCTTTTTTGCTGCAGTATTTAAAATACTGTTCAATCATTGTCGACCTTCCAACAATTCTGACGACATTGGGCATGATAAGCCGTTCACTGGAGTCAAGTTTTAAAGTCCTCATTCCATAGGCCACGTCTTGATGGAAATACGGCTGGTCCACAAACGACAGAAAGTGATCAAGCTTCACCAAATCCATTCGGACTCGATGTTGAGGCACTTTATCGACGTTGAAGCCCACTCCAACATTCTTGGCATGTGCCCTAACTTTCTTGACTTGTCGGTCGCTCAGTTTTTCAAACGGCTCGTGCATTTTCTTGAGGAATCTTGCTGAATAACGCAGTGCATATATGCTTAAAATCTGGGTTTTTAAACTCCTTGTTGGTGCTTGTTTGTACGCAGCAATTAAGGCCATTAATTCATTAATATTTGAGCAAACGTCGGTTTTCGATTCCTGATATGCTTGCCTGATATGCCTTTTGGGGCGATGACTTTGCACAGAGCGCGACATCCTTCGTCTACTTGATCCAAACAGGAAGCTTTTTCATTTGACATAGCTTTACCCACTCAGTAGTAAGCCTGAATGTAAGAGGCTTCACCTTTCCGCCAGTGAGTGATGCAATTTTTGTCATCGCCTCATTGTAGTCCTTTATCACATCGTGCTCGGCTTTCTCACCCGACGAGTCATCCCCTGACGAGCTTTCAGGCCTTTCACGCCATTGCCTGGGTGTCCAAAGAGGATCTCTGCTGAGTGTTTCAAATTCCAATGCCGACGATAAAAACATTGCGGCCAGGCTGGGAGAAAACTTGACATTTCTAAAAAAGTTTCCATATTTTGTCAGTAAACACAGTGAACGTATCTTGTAACTTTTATCAAAATAAAATTCGGTAAGCTTTAGTTTTGTACGTGTAGCGCGCTGCTCAAAACTCCTGGAATTTACCCTTTTCATTGCCGTCAGCGACGGCGGGCGAACCCAAATTCAATTTTGTGTTGTAGCGACGCAAAAATAAATAATTATGAAATTATTATCTCACTTTTAAGACGTGTGTATCACACCCTTTTGATGGGCACAAAATGAAGGAAAACTATTTTTGGTTGCGAAAACCGGTGGACCGCCTTTAGCGGGACTGCCACTTAAAGGTATTTTAATCAATGGGGAAGAAATCAAACTAACTTTTTTTGCTGACTATATGACTTGTTTTCCCAGAGATATTGCATCACATCATCGTTTATTGGCAACTCTGCATATTTTTTTAAAAAAATTCTTCAACCTTCGAGTTAATAATGATAAAACGGAGATCTTTGCATCAATTAAAATCCTGGGAATTGTATTTCATTATCATGCAGCATCAAGGATGCGAGCCAACTTTGACTTAGTTCTTAAGTCTATCAAAGATATATTGAACATGTGGAAGTGGAGAGGGAAGAGTTCAGATTGTTAAATCTTTTATTATACCAAAATTCTTGAGTAAAGCGGTGTTGATTGCAATTTGAGAAGAGTTGATTTAAGGTTAACAGTTTGATTTACTGTTTCATTTGGAAAGGTAATGATAAAATCAAGCATTCCGCTCTCATCAACGACATGGAAGATGGTGGACTTGGATGCTAGACATTCAATCGATGATTCTAGCTCAGAGGGTGATGTTATTAAAAATATTTGCAGATGAAGAAAACAGGAGTTTTTGGAAGACAATACTAGATTATTTTATTTCTCCAGTAGGTGGAAATTGCATCCTTAAGGTGATTCCCTGGTATTGCACAGCGCATCCTGTTCTGCGCATAACACAGCGCAGGCCACGTTCGTATTCAGGCATGGCTAAGAGGCGTTATGGTCAAATTTCACGGCTCAGTTCTGGTTTCTTTGTCCCTCAAGTCTCAACGGATATTTCTAAACAAAGCAATGTTTCAATTTAACCATGAAGACTCGTGGCTATGTGTGGATATTGATATATCGAACCATAGTTAATAGATGTGATCGAACCTGGCCAAAAACATTTCAAAATGGCGACCTTTCGTGCGGGAAAGCTTGCTAGAAAGAAGAATGGCAGTTTTCAGAGCAAAGCAGTAAAGAGAAAAACAAGAAACATTTTAGACTCTCGCAAAAAAAAAAAAAGTCGAGTGATAGCCTTGATGATGCTAAAGTGTCATTTCAGTCCGAGAGTGAAAGTAAAACCGCGCTATCGGAGAGACGTGTTGTTGAGGGGTCGAGCTTGGTTTGCTTTCTGTTTTCTTCTAAACGAGTTTGGGGACCTGTCTTTTTTTTTTTGGCATAATTTTATTCTCTTACTCCTCCTCTTTGTGCTGTGAAAAAATATTTAAAAATTCCCGTCAGAAAAAAAAGTTACAGCGTAAAAAGTATTCGTAGCTATCACTCGTGGGCACAAAATTGTCTCCTCGAGATCATGCACCCGAGGAATATTTGTAGTCAGTGCCTTTTCAAGACGTGTGCCTGTGCCATAAAACAAACATTTTAAATTATTCCTTTTGAACAATACAATAACCTATTTTGTTATTTCAAGAATTACGTCCTGTTCCTGGAAACGTAGCGGAAATCGATGGAACAAACTTGTCTTTGATAGATAAAGTCGCACAGATTAATTGAGTAACTTGAGCAGGTTTATATCTCCCAAACGAGCTTGGTGACCTATTTTTTTTTAATTCCACATTTCGAGTCACCATAATGTAGGGAACAATCGAGGAAAGTTTAAAGAATATAAGTGTAATTTTGATACAAGAAAGTTGCCTGTCTACCTTCCAGCATTAAATGAATCTCCTTTAATTACGTACAGAGACGTCGTGCATCAAGTTATTTGGAATAATAAATACATAACTGTTCAAAAGCTATCAACCTTCGAAAAACATTTCTATTCTAAAGGAGTTTTTACAGTCGGTGACCTCCTGTCTGTGTGTGTAACTGCAAATGTCTCTCCATTAGAGCGTTTTAAATTAATGGGTATTGTCGATACAATCCCTCGTGAATGGAGGCAGATCATTAGACAAAGTACACAACATCTCCCGCACTCACACATCGGTGACACAATTTATTTAAAGATGGAAAACTCTCAGGTAGCCTTGTAAAAGGTGTCATCCAAACTGCTTTACACTGCTTTTAAAAGCAGAAAACAAGCACCTCCCACAACTCAAAAGAAATTTCTGGAGAAGTTTCCCCAGCTTCAAATTGATTGCAGCAAAATATACTCCTTACCGTTTATAGTTACAATTGAAACTAAAATTCGTGAATTCCAACATAAACTATTGAACAATATAGTCTTTACAAATGAAAAGATGTTTAGGTTAAAAATGATTGATTCGCCCTTATGTATATTTTGCAAAGAAGAAATTGAATCCATTGAACATCTATTTTTCTACTGCAATGTGACGAAGACTTTTTGGGAAGCCTTTTTGTTCTTGGCTTAGTA
>NC_090872.1:48117742-48125242 GCF_036669935.1 Montipora foliosa
CGACGATAAAGTAAAGGTAAAGTAGCTCTATTTAACGTCGGTACTTCCTTTCAGCTACGAGGCTGGTATCAATAGAAGCTGACGGTGCCTCCTTTACCCCCCTCCCTCTGTCGATCAGTGCCTCATTATGGTAATGAAGCTACAGCTGCACAAATCAGAGGAAAGTCCAAACAGAGGTTAAAGTCTTACGACCTCTAACTATCTAAGACGCAAACCAGTCAATGAAAAGGGAAATCAAATAAATAAATAAATAAATAAATAAATAAGTATAAATCAGAAAATCTTTACATGGCATGTGCATCTCAAGTATTTGAAATACCGCGTGCGACGGTTTAGAACAAAAATTAACAATTATTTGCGGAAGGCAAGGAGAATATCTGTGAATAATTGCTTTAGCATAATAGGCCACGTTCGATATATCAATATTCCCGCATTGCTACGAGTCTTTCTGATCAAATGTCACGGCTCAGTTCTGTTTTCTTTGTCTCACAAGTCTCAAGGGGGATTTCTAAACAAAACAATATTCAAATTTAACCATAAAGCCTCGTAGCCATTGTGTGAATATTGATATATCGAACGTGGCCTATTACATAGGTTATTATTTGAAAAATAATCTAATATCAGTCTGGCTTCTCTGACTTTATCTCCAAAAGATCTAACAAGTGCTGACCATCTGATGCACTCATTTCTAATTCCGGCCATCCATCCTCGTTACTCCCAGAGAGAACCTCAGCATCTTAACATCTTAACCTCGTCTGTCACCTCGACAAAACGGCTTGCGGCCATTTTGATAAAAAAAAAACGCTTAGGTGATTATCGCGTAATAACCACCTCTAGTGCAACCAATCAGTGCAGAGAAATTTCAATAATCACCTATGTAATTATACTAAGGTAGTTTATTCCAACCAGGAACCCATCTGGAGCGTGCAACTTCCATACAGCGTCTGTGAAACGGCGTTTTCACAAGTAGGTTTATTTTTAGACTAGCCCTTCCCGCGAATTAGGTCAAAAAACAAAGGCAGTTCCGGTTCGGTGACCCTATGACGTCAGCTTAATTTCTTGTAATTGGTCATCGGGCTCCTGTGGGAGTCTCTTTCGCGGGAAATTCAATCTAAAAATAAATCGGTCTGTGAAAACGCCGTTACACAAACACAGTAGAGTTGTAGGCTCCGGGTCATGGGTTCCTGTTCCAACTCAGTACTCTAACAATTCAATTTTTTCCCATCGCTTACCTCCCTCATGTTGTTGTCGAGTTGTGATCACTGAATCTGTGGCAACGGAAACATCTGGCAATGTGTGGATTGTAGTAGGCTTGATTGTTTCCTTTTCATCGATATCTGGCTCAGCTTGTTAAAATATTGAAATAATAAAGGAAAATACGAGCGTCTATTTACGTTGTGAATGCAAAGGTACATGTAACACTCTGAACAAAATTACACCCGCGTCGATTTTCTGGCCTCAAACCAATTTATTAAAAAATGTTGTTTAGTGAGGAAGGCATGGTACATTTTACTTAGAGCAAGACAGGCGCAGATTCGTAAACAACTTAAGTAGATGTAGAGTTGTGGCAACTACAGAGGAATAAAGTTGATGAGCCATACAATGAAGTTGTGGGAAAGAGTAGTGGAAGCTCGACTAAGGGCAGAATTGAGCACTTGTGGGCAGCAGTATGGTTTCAATCCAAGAAAGAGTACTACAGAATGCAGCGTTTGCTTTAAGGATGTTGGTGGAGAAGTACAGAGAAGGCCAGAAGGAGCTGCCTTGTGTCTTTGTAGACCTAGAGAGAGCATATAACAGGGTACCGAGAGAGGAACTGTGGCATTGTATGGGGAATTCTGGAGTGGCAGAGAAGTATGTTAGAGTGGTACAGGTCATGTATGAGAGCTGTAAGACAGTTGTGCTGTAAGGTGGAGGTGGGACTGCACCAAGACTCAGCTTTGAGGCCCTTCTTGTTTGTTATGGTGATGAACAGACTGACAGATGAGGTCAGACAGGAACCTCCATGGACTATGATGTCTGCAGATGATATTGTGATCTGTAGTGAGCAGAGAGCAGGTAGAAGAAAATCTAGAGAAATGGAAGTATGTTTCAAGTTTTCAAGTTTTATTTATTTACAAGAAACAGTTTAAGTTGTTACTAGGCTGGCTTGCAAATAGCGAGAAGCTAATCGTGGCAAGCCAGACTGTACACGAAATTATTTAGACATTTTTTTATTATTATTACATACAACAACAACATGTAAACATTACTCTTTGTGCTTTGAAATACTTAGAAAGTAGAAGAATTTAGGAGAAAAAGAGAAGAAAGCAAGCTAGGTAGAAGAACAATATGTAAAGAGGAAAACTACAGACTATACTTAACCTCAGTTGGAAATTTAATTTTTCATCTTACTAATTAAGGTATCTATATTTTCACTGTCAAAATAGCCACGGATTTAGTCTGCGCGCAACGCCGGTATCCTTGTAACACCTCAGGGTTTAGGAGACAATGCTATTCAAGTCCCCAGGGAACTCATTTGCCTATTTATGCAAACCTTCTCTGGATTTCGGTCTCTTTTGCAAAGTTACGCCGTTCTGGTCCACTGTGAAATTTTTTGCTTTGAACTTTGAGTCTCGCGTTGCCGAAGCCGCAGCACTTCATTATGGCCGTTCGAGCGGAAGCTTTGGCTAACCGTATACAAGTTCAGGGCCCAGGACAAGGACAGCCGCTAGTACACGACCAATAGGTTCAAGCTCAAGAACAACAACTTCAAGCCGAAGCACAACAACCTCAAGCGCCACCGGGCGCCGCGGCTGCCCAAGTTCAGGTTGGCAAGGTTATGTTTTTCACTCTGATGGCCCGGGTCCTTAGTTTACATATCTACCGCGTGCTTTGCCAAGTTTTGCCATTTATGTGTCACTCTGTGGTGCCGCCTCGCTCGTTTGTGTCTGTTGGTGTTTCGTTTTTGCTATTCCGTTCACTTTGCCCCCTTCGTGTGTTCGACCTGAGATATAGTTTGGTCGTGTGTTCGACCTGAGAAAGAGTTTGGTCGTGTGTTCGACCTGAGAAAGAGTTTAGTCGTGTGTTCGACCTGAGAAACAGTTTGGTCGTGTGTTCGACCTGAGAAAGAGTTTGGTCGTGTGTTCGACCTGAGAAAGAGTTTGGTCGTGTGTTCGACCTGAGAAAGAGTTTGGTCGTGTGTTCGACCTGAGAAAGAGTTTGGTCGTGTGTTCGACCTGAGAAAGAGTTTGGTCGTGTGTTCGACCTGAGAAAGAGTTTGGTTGTGTGTTCGACCTGAGAAAGAGTTAGGTGGTGTGTTCGACCTGAGAAAGAGTTAGGTGGTGTGTTCGACCTGAGAAAGAGTTTGGTCGTGTGTTCGACCTGAGAAAGAGTTTGGTTGTGTGTTCGACCTGAGAAAGAGTTAGGTCGTGTGTTCGACCTGAGAAAGAGTTTGGTCGTGTGTTCGACCTGAGAAAGAGTTTGGTCGTGTGTTCGACCTGAGAAAGAGTTTGGTCGTGTGTTCGACCTGAGAAAGAGTTTGGTCGTGTGTTCGACCTGAGAAAGAGTTTGGTTGTGTTTCGACCTGAGAAAGAGTTTGGTCGTGTGTTCGACCTGAGAAAGAGTTTGGTTGTGTGTTCGACCTGAGAAAGAGTTTGGTCTCAAGCGACCGCTGCCCCAGTAACTGCCTAGAGGTGAAAGGCTACGATTTTATCCGTATCCACGTTGCCAGCCCCCTGTGTGCTTGTCCTGTGGCAAGCGAGGCCACTTTGCAAGGTCTTGTAATTAACTCTCGATCTAGGGGCAGTTCCGGCCACCGTAAACAAAATTAGAAGTGTTACACCCAGATTTAGTTAATATGTGGCGTTATTTAAATGTGTTTCATGCAACTCATATCGTCTCGTTTTTTGTTAGTTTCTTTTTTTTTTTCTTTATTATTTTTATTATTATTATTATTATTATTATTATTATTATTATTATTACTATTATTGTTTTTTATTTGTAGTCGGACTTACTTCTTTCCCCTCCCGCTCCTTGCCGTACCAGAAGGGAATTCTAAACCACACCCTATAACCTGTCTCAGGACGGGTTCCTGGTCCGGCCAGGCGGGCGGGTGTTGCCCTCCCTTTTCGTTTTCTATGTTCTTTTTGTTTGGGGTCTACCTTCGCATAGATCGTCGTTCCCTTTTTTTTTCCCATCCTTTTTATCCTAGATCAAGCCCCTCTATTCCTTTGCGGACAAACTAAAAGTTGTTTGCTGCGATTGCGAGGGTCGTCATCCCACCAGATGGGCCGGACCTCTTCCTTAGAGACTGCTATCTCTTCCGTTCCACCAACAAGAAAGGCGCCGTATCGAACAAACCATTCATCGGTTCTGCGATTGCTAATCGTCTATCCCTCCACTTGGCTACACTCAGAATACATAATGGCGAAACTATGCACCGCTTCCGTAGCGGGTGTTCGATAACTATGTCTCTCATAGGTGTTTCCCCAGAAAATGTAGCTAGGCATGTGGGGTGGAAATCCCTCTAGACGACCGAACACTACATGCAAACAGAAATGGTCATGAAGATGTCCCACGCTAATTCGGCCTTGGTTGACAGCGCTTCAACAGTTGCAGGGGATCCTTCTGCGGCAATTTCAGTAACAAATCTGTTTCGCGTCACAATCGAATTGCATGGTTTTTCTCTCGCCTTTCCTTACAAGTTTATATGATCTTGTCTTGGAAGGGGAGTTATTTATTTTCTGAGTTTTGGCGAGAGTATTATTAAAATCCTTGTTGCGGTTTTGTTTTCCGTTTCGATTGCTTTAGAGCGGAAGGCGATGACAAAATCTCCCTTCCCATAACTTAGTATCGCGAAGGCAGTCAGTGGTTGTATTGACAGTGAAAATGGTATACTTTCGGCATAAGAGTTTTCATTTTCTAGACCTTCAATTAGTTTTGTTCTAATCGTCTTCTTAAAACAATTCCTGGATACGTTCTTGAGACTAGTTCGTATCCCATTTCAGATTTTGACACCCACACGTGAAAATGCCTTACTTTGAACGTTAAGTGCGGATTGTTTGGTAAAACAAAGGAAAGGAGAGGAATGAAGGTGTGCCGTACCAAGACAGAATACATGTGTGCGAATTAGAACGGTGAGGTTACAGGAAGAATGAAAGGAAAAGTTTACCATACGGTGGTGAGACCAGCGATGTTGTATGGCTTAGAGACAGTGGCACTGAGTAAAAGACAGGAGGCAGAGCTGGACGTAGCAGAGGTTAAGATGCTGAGGTTCTCTTTGGGAGTAACGAGGATGGATGGCCGGCATTAGAAATGAGTGCATCAGGTGGTCAGCACATGCTAGATGTTTTGAAGATAAAGTCAGAGAGGCCAGACTGATATTGGAGGGATAGGAATATATCGGTAGAAGAATGCTGATAGTGGTTAAACTGCCAGGCAGGAGACTTAGAGGAAGACTAAAGAGGAGATTTATGTAGTGAAAGAGGACATGAAGTTAGTTGATGTGAGAGAGGAGGAGGATGCAGAGGATAGGGTTAGATGGAGGCAAATGATTCGCTGTGGCGACCGCTAAAGAGAACAGCCGAGGAGGAGGAGGAGGAGGAGGAGGAGGATTTTGCCTAAAAACAACGCCCCTCCTACAAATAATTGAATACTTCGTCTCCGCCTCGTCTCGGAAAGGGGAATTGGGCATTCCATGAGGTGTGATTAACTATTCCTAGAGAGAATATAATGATAATGATAATGATGATGATAAATGGACAAACACATGACTTTTGGAGGGCATATAGTTTATTTGTGGCCCAAGTAGCATCATTTGCGCCCGAGCAAAGAGAGGGTGCAAAGGATGCAAAATGAACTTTATGCCCGACAAAAGTGATGTGGTTATCATCATTATCAAAACACAAGGCCAAATCTTACAAATTCATGTAATAAGAAAAAAGATGTTTAACAGAGATAAAGCATGAAACTATGGTATGGAAAGTTGTTGCTACAATACGATCAGTTAAACAAGAGCAAAAATTGAGAACAAAGGAGTACTACTATGCCAACTATGGCATTGAAATGGTATTCTCATGATCTCATTGGCCGGGCAAAGTTGTTTGACATCTCTGCATCCAGTCAGAACCAGGGCGAAAAATGCATTTTTAGCCCGGGCATCTCCCGTTTGGCACGCAAAAATGTGCATTTTACAGAGGGCAGTTTGTCATTTGGCCGCGCGTATTGATAATAATTACTATTATTATGATAGTGATAGTGATTGGCGCCTGTCAAAGAGGGCATTTTATTTTGAACTAACCTTTTTTGTGGCAACTGCTATTGCGCCTTTCGCAAATATAATCCTTTCTGACATCACAGGGTATGTCCTCAAATACTAGATACTCCCTAACAAAGTACATTTTAGCACATGGACCACTGCCGCTTGGTTGATGTATTGCCCAGGGTCTTTTCTTTGGAGTAACCACAGTACTCCTGTTGCATATCCAAGTCCACTTTTCATTCTGTTTATCCAAGCCAATAAAATATTCGGATTCCAACTTCAGTTCTTCAAGTTTACGCGCCAGGAAATTGATTTCCTGTTGATGCTCAATACATACCAGATGGCTCCCACTTTCCGAACATAAATTTCTGCTTTCATTCCATTTAGGGCGTTCTGCCGGTAGTAATTTATAAACAGCGTACTCGTGACAGTTGTAACCAAACGTTGTACCTATAGAAATAATATATAGGTTAGCGGAGCTCCCGTTTTTAACCCCAGAAAGCAATAAATATCTATGGAAATACTTATGCTTCTGCATAAAGCACAAAATTAATAATCATTAGTGTATATAGTTTACAGTGATCAAAGACCTCTGAGCTGACAGCAGTAAACGAAAGAGCCTTCGGCAAACAATAACTGACGACTTTCATGAACAAGTAAAACCGAAATTATATGCGCAGTAACCTCTTTCACAACATTTTCCGTTTGACTGATAATCTTTACACCCTCCCTCTTCAGTTTAGAACAACAGCAGAAATTAATAACTAAAAAGTCAAGCTGAAGAGTAGTAATTCGCTTACTCGACTGCAATTTTATAGTCAAACAAAGCAGCTCACGACTGGACATCCATTTCACACAAAAAGTCTATAAATCGAAAGGTATTAATTAAGTGTGGACAGTCGCCACAGTAATAATGAATTCAGTTCCAAAATAAGCAACCGTAGCCGGCCACAAAACCGCGTGACAAATAAGACAAACGATTGTTATCAAACCGCTTTTCTAAGTCTTATCTGGTATTCGCTTTTGCATCCAGCCAGGCATAGATTTCTTTTCATTTTGAAAAATGTTCCTTTTAAAGCGATAAACGATACTGAAATACCTATAATATTTTCAAAAAAAGATGATTTGACAAAAAAAATCAAAGCTTAGCTATATTCTGTATTTGGGGGTGAAACGTGCCACAAAAAAAAAATTAATTCAATTCAAAGACCTTTAGTTATAAAAACGATCGATAAAAAATAAGAACGACGTTTCGACCGCTC
>NC_090872.1:48130242-48135242 GCF_036669935.1 Montipora foliosa
AGAACATATATGCGCGACAAAAGTGATGTGGTTATCATTGTGGGCCGGATCACTTAAAACGGACTGAAAGAGCTTATTGGTTAAAATCTCCCGGCGCTCGCACAAGCGGACCGGCCCCGTTAGCGAAAGCGCATCTTGGTAAGCGCAATCCGGAAAGACAATTCGCATTGGGCGCTTCTGAAGTCTCTCAATATCAGCTGAGATACTTCAGGGAGGCTACTGTGAAAAATAGGTACGCATTGTGTACGTGTGGTAGTGCAATAACTTGAAAAAGTGCTTTATTCCATAACTGTCAACTGAGCTACGTTTTGTTTTCCAGGACGTAATATGTTGCTCTAATACTACACGATATTGTTTTGGTACCGTAAATCATTACAGTACCATGGTAGATGTCTTCGGTAAATAGCCCCCTGAGAAGACATGTAGCTACCAGTAAAATACTAAACCCAGAAAGATTGAAGAGAATTAATGGGAATCAAGAAACATTGGCTTCGAGGCTGACATGAAGCTCAACTTCTTTTTCACAGCAAGTTAAAGCGTGTACTCTGAGCGTATGACAGCACCCTTCCAACAGACTTGTTTATTTTGGTGTTTCACCCATTTATTTTCCGTTGCGGTTGTTTGGTGATAAGAGGATTTGAAAAGGCTCTTCAGCTTTGTTTTCCCTCTCACCTATAAACACAAAGGCGGCCTCCGCTTCTCTATTTTTCATACAGATGTAATTTTTTAAAAGGAAATTGGAGCGAAAAATTGCATGAATAAATTACAAGAGAAGAAAGAGGCTATCAGTGAAATCAACAGACTCAGACTAGCCGATATAATCTACATGTTTACCAATCACCTAAATTAAAGTAGTGTTGCAGAATGTACACTTACACTCGATGACTAAAAGATTTCGACATACGTGAAAATTAAGTTGCGATTTTTTAATGTTTCATTTAATTCAGAAGAGCTCATCTTTTCTATTACTGGGCAATTTTTTTTAGCACGGCGCCGTGGGAATTTAACACAAACAAGCTGATGAAAGCTACATTTTTTGCTGATCGATCGCTGCAATGATCGCAATCCGTTAAAGTGAAACTTAGTGATTCGGCGGAGACAATGAACAAACAGGAGAACCCGTGAAAGGAGGACCGAGAGTTGAAAGCAAGTGAGAATATGGTTGGTGAAGTATGTGCCCCAGAAGTGGACAGGAGTGGACTGACTGAAAAACAATTTCATCAGGCTAGACAGTTGTTAATTGAAGAAGCAGATGCATTTGCGAAGATCGGGTTACGGTGACATTGTGTGTATTCCAGAGTTACAGATATCACGCTTACTGATACTTAGCCAGTCGAGGAGAGCTTTCTTCAGTTTCTTGCAATACCACGAAGTTTATTTCCAGAAGTGAAGGTCTACATTGAAAATCTGCTTAACCGAAGGTTCATCAGGAAATCTAAGTCACCTTTCTCGAGTAGTGTTGTTCGTGTACGTAAAAAGGAGGGTGGAATGATTCCGAATAACGTGTTCAGCTGTTCACGTAAATGAGTTAACTCCTACTGCTAAATGCGACCGGTCGAACGAAAATTTCTTAGCAATAAAGGAAAAGAAAAGAGAAAAAAAAGAGTAATATTTATTACGGGAGCGCTGATTGACAAAGTTAATTCTTCCAGTAAATAATCTTTAAAATGAATGCTGAATTCCAGTCTTCTAATTCTGCGCCATGAACCGAAAAAAGAGCTTCAATAGCCCACACTACCATGAGTTTTCTTAACTTCCAATTAGGAAATAAAAACAGACAGCAAAAACCGAGCAATAGAGGAGTAACTTTGCAGCGCTTGAAACCAAGATGCTCTGAAAATTGGGGAAACTCGTGTTCATTGAAAAGATGCGCAGATGACTAGTCGGGCGACAAGTCTACTTCAGCACGCGACTCGAGCTAACTGGGCATACGGACATGAATCGTGTCTTGACTTCTAAACTCGTATGGGTATATCTGTTTCGCAAACGGATATAAAATGGTGGACTTGAAAATAGTCTACGGGAACCAATACTAATTGAATATGGAACATTTTCACAAAGAAAGCTTAAATTGACTCAAATCCACTGTGTAAAATGGCGTGGTACTAATATATCACGGAAGAAACCATTTTCCGTTTTCGAACCGATTTCGTTTGCGTGACACGTGATACTTTGCATATGCCAAAGTCGTCTCGCCCTGAACGCAAAGTCACGCAACGTTATCTATTATTAACAGTTCCTTCTCGATTTTCAACACTATCCACACATATCAGGAAAATAAACGCAGTTTAAGCATTTCATAGCGCGTAAAAAGGTTAAAAGAAGTTTCAAAAGTGTGAAAGGAGACCGAATCATCTTTCTGGTGATCGTGATTCACAGCTCGAATGAAATTACTCTCTTGAAGTATGCAAGCTTTCAAAATTGTCTAGCAGCACGATCGTATAACTTAATTCTCGGAACTAGAACAAATGATAAAATAATAAGGTTTAGCGAAGTGATTTATGACAGGCAGTTTGCGTGGACCACAACGTCAGAAATTGTTGTGAATTTCAGACAAGCCAATCGAACAAATTCTACGTTGACATACAATGATTAACTTACGAAACCAAACAACAGGATTAACTTACGCACGCTCTGGCCATACAGTTCCAAAACCATCGAAATAAGAACACACAATGATAGTCTCGTTAAAGTCATCCTGTATGATTCGTGGCAATCGTTCAAAAATGGCGGAGGCTGAAAGAACTCATCTTTGTGTTCGTCAGTGACCTAACGATTTCAGAATTCGTAAGGCGTGACTTGAATTGAATAGCGGAAGTCTAAAAGACGTCAGCCTAGGCAAAATTTATCTATATTTGGAAAATTCGTGTGGATGTGATATAGTCGAAAACAAAACGGGACATTCGAAGATAAAACAGCCACTGATTTGAAGAGCGATAAGAAATCACTTACTTAATATCGCAAAATTTCTTAATTTTACAGCACGCAAACCAAGGTGGCTTCACAACCACTTATCTTCTTGGTTAATTCAAGTATTATTTGGATTGAATAGTTTCTCTTTCCCTTCAAGTTATTTCCGATAGATCATGTGCAGAGGCTTAACTTGTATTCTTGCTATGATGCCATGACGTAATGTCTGTGTCCAAAACTTATTCTCGGACTCCATTCGTTTGTGAACGATTCGTTACATGTGAGTGAACAATACTATCTATGAAGCATGATAATGAGGAAAAATGCAGACAGCGACATCACAAGGTTGAATTTGTGTAATTGTAGTGTAAAATGGGGAGCTTTTTGAGACAGGGCAACCGGAAGTGCATGGGCACCCAACGAGAATATTGTTCAAAACCACTTAAACATAGCATTGTTAAACGTATTTTAGTATTTAAAAGGTAGATATAGGCATATTTTTATCCCCTAAAAATTTTTCATCTGTTCGGACTTCCTAGCTGAAAGTCTAGTGATCCGAAAATTATAGGGATCAAAACTTGCCTTTTCGAAAATTTCAGCCAGAAAAAAGGCTCCCGTAAATTCTAGGTGACCTTTTTAGGGTAAAAATCCGTTTAAAATGGGCAATTTTACCATTTTTCAGATGTTCGAAAATCCTAGGAGAGGCAGGCACGCAAGACATTTTACAACAAATGTTCCGAAATTCTAGATCTCAAATCGTCTTCCGAACAGATATTTTCCGAAAATTGACGTTGGGTGCCCCTGGAAGTGAGATGTGTTCGCTTTAGAACCACATTCGTATTGCTTAGTATCGTGTCTCCATTGGGGAAAATTAGTTCCAAAATCTGTGAGAGAGTTGAATGTACTGTCCTGCCATGCGATAAGTTCACTGCCGGCTGCCGCTTGCGGCACAAAAACGCCGCGTGCTTGAGAGGCTGTCTCCGTAAAAGCGGTCCGGTCGATCTGGTTTGAAAAATAGATTTCGCTCGTTTCTTGTGTTGCAAGACTTTCGTGTGCTTATACTAAAACCACAATCCGCTTGATCGGATCATTTAAATTATTAGGGTATCCTTGGTTCACCGCTCTGGCGCCCTATATCGAGGCTTCAATTTGACTCAACTTTGAAGATCAATTTATCAAGAACTAACGAAGCCTGTGCAAAACGAAAACGAAAGCCAGTCACTTCATGTCTTTTGAATACACAAAGGGGACTTTCATTATATGACGGTACCAGCGAGACTGATAGCGAACACCGATCAACTTCAAACTCTATTTATGAAAAAGTGTGGCGGTCTTTTTCAATAAAAAAAACGCAGCTGGAAAGTAAGTACCATACCGTTGTGTAGGGGCGTCAAAAGGAGAGGAATAGTCCTGTCTTAAGACTCAACATTTAATAACATCGGTCAATATGGCGGAAAACCAACACAGACTAAGCACATGGTCACAATTTACCCATGATTCTTCTGGGGCTCGTAAAATAATAATTAACAAGATATGACACATACATAATGTCATTGCGGAGAGAAACGGCTTGCGGCCCGTCCTTGCAATTGATAGAATAATTATAGCTCTCTGAACTTGCCTAATTTCTAGTCCACGGATTATGTGGTCGGACCCATCCTTGACCAGTTGGAAACATCCTATGCATGAACATACTAAAAGTCCCCAAAGATCAAAGCATGGGTAAGTTCCTTTTGCCTATGTCATGAAAATGAGGCTGTCAACCGGAAGTTGCCGTTTAGCGCTTTTCATTGGTATAATTCGAGTCACTTCGCCAAAACTAAGAACCTATTCTTCAGAACAATGATTTTAGGGCCTTCATCGTGAAAGAACTTTCCACAAAATATATTTAAATTAGTGAATTATTAAAGTCTATTTAGAGTTTGCGTAGCCAGCAGTGAGATCTCATTTTGCCGAACATTACGAGCTTCACCTGTAGCTAGACGCGTAGGCTTTGAAATCGGGCCGATCGCTAATTCAGGCGCGACTGCAGACTGATTTTCTTAAATGACAAAATGTAAAAGAAACTGATGTAATTGTTGTCTACTTTG
>NC_090872.1:48140242-48160242 GCF_036669935.1 Montipora foliosa
TGGGGGAAGTTGACAAAAGTTTTTTTAGAGCCCTGTACTACTCAGCATGCAAACGAAGTTGTATTTACTATCTGTTGTGAGCCTGTTGTTTTGCAGGAGCTTAAAGCCAAGTGCAGCATGGGCTAGCAAGGATTGAGAGAATTTATTGTGTTTTCTTCCAAGGTAAATACATCCGTTTTCCGATTGATTGAGATCTAAGTAAAACCTCTTGAAAATGTCGTCGATGGTTGGCTATCCGAGTGACGTATTGATCGACTCAAGTGTTTTAAAGATAACCTCCACTAAAACAACAAAATAACTTCAAAACGCAGAGCATAATGTTGACAATTAAAATTGTTGAAACTTTTTCCAATTTCAAAAACGCTTGGTTTGACCGGGCGCCGCCATCTTGAATAATTGTGACGTGTCGTGATTGCCCTATTGTTCTGACACAGAGAGCGTTTGTTCTGGAACAATAGGGCAACCGTGACACGTCACAATTATTCAAGATGGCGGCGTCCGGGAATCTGAAACAAGCGTTTCTGAAATTTATTTTTCTCGAATCCAAACGCTTTCATTGGAAAAAGTTTGAGCAACTTCAATTGTAAACATTATATATGTTTTGTGGTTAAAAGTTATTGTGCTGTTTTAGTGGAAGTTTTCTTTAAGGCTTGACCAGCCTAATTATTATGGTTATTCTTATTTAAAGGGAAGGCATTTGTCCAGGGCCTATAAAACTTGGCAGGCAGTTAGTTATCGGTTTGTTATAACTTTTTCAAAATGTTCTGTGTCTTATTCTTGTCACGTGACCCGAAATCGACTTATAACAGCCGCCATATTTACCTTTTGGGACAACTGCTGGCCAAAGTCAATAATAGCACTTGTGAGGTACAGAGGAAAGGAGGGTGTCAGTGAGGATTTTGAATTGCAATAAAAGTTGTCATAATTTAGAATTCCTCCACGCTAAACCTGCACACAATTGCAAAACATCTCGCACGTGACAAACCCAGGAGTCCTTGACTCAGCTAATGGGAAAAGTAACTTGTTCTCTTTTGGTTCATGGGTCAATTGTATTTTCAGATTTACCTTATGCAACCTCGGGTTGCTAGAGTAGTTAAAAATATATTTTGCTCGTCAATAATACGTTCGGCAACCGGATTTTATTATTTTTTTTGATGTCATTTTAGTCTAGAAATTAGGCCTGTTTAGAATGCCTTTATTATTTTTCAGCAACTCAATCTCGTACCCAGAGTCCTCGGGCTTTTTGGTCAGCGGGTGAGCGCCCGGAAAGCAGATAGCAGAGAAAAGTCAACGTAGATACCCAAAATTGATTTGCACTTTCAGGGATCCAGTACCTGGGCAACAGAGATCGTCCCTCTTTTGTAAAATCATGGAGCGAAATTCGAACAATGAAACATTTATCCTTGACAGGTAAGCCAAGCAGAAGCCCTTAAAAGAGGGTTTATTCCCCTTTAATTGACCTTTAATACATTTAAATGTATTTTTCGTTTATTTAGGGTTGTCTTAGGTCTATCTGCGTGCGAGGTTGGTGAACGATCCCTGTTAACGAGTCTTTCAATGTGGAGCCAAAACAAGGCAAGTCCAGAGAGCTATAAATATTCCTTCAAGGACGGGCCGCAAGGTTTCTCTCCGTAATGACATTATGTATGGTACTTACTTTCCAGCTGCGTTGGTTTCATTGAAAAAGACCGCCTCACTTTTTCATAAATAGAGTTTGAAGTTTATCGATGTTCGCGTGTCTGATTAAGCTGTCTCGCTGGTAGCTTCATGTTAATGAAAGTCACCTTTGTGTATTCAAAAGACATTAAGTAACTGACCATCGTTTTTGTTTTGTACAGGCTTCGTTAGTTCTCGATAAATTGATCTTCAAAGTTGAGTCAAATTAAAGCCTCGATATAGGGCGCCATCAGCGTTCGAGCGGGTGAACCAAAAATCCCTCAAAACTCGAATAATTTAAAAGATCCTATCAAGCGGATTGTGGGTTTAGTATAAGCACATGAAGTCTTACATACATACATATATACGTTTATTTCACGTCCCCAAGGGGCTTTTCAGTGAAATACAAATACAACAATGAAATACAATAAAATAATTCTATATGAATAAAATTTAAAATGCGCTAAGAAAAACAAATGCCATACTAATGCGGTATTGGATAAATTCAGCTAGCTATCCATTAAGAGTCTTTTCCTTATCAAGGTTTTAAACTGAGCTAACGATTGACTTAACTTAATTACTTGAGGTAGAGCATTCCAAAGAGATACCATACGATAGTAAAATGATCTTTGGCCAGTTGCGGTTTTAAATAACAGTTGTGAGTTTCTAGTTTTGCGTGTTGATATTGATGAACGTTTAATGAACTGATCAGATAGATACCCCGGAACGAGGCCATTCATGCATTTAAATGCCATAATTGAATCGCGATAACACATGTGTTGTTACACGGGGAGCCAGTTGAGTTGTTTGAGAATGGGAGTAACATGATCGTATTTCTTTGACCCACTAACAATTCTACAGGCAAAATTCTGAACAGCTTAGAGTTTAGCAATGTTAGATTGTGAAGTATTGCAACACACAAGAAATGAGCAAAATATATTTTTCAAACCAGATCGACCGGACCGTTTTACGGAGATAGCCTCGATCTTAAGTTCCCTATTAAAACGAGATCTAGGTCCTGTGCATAAGCGAAGGATGAAGGCCGGAATGAAGGCTGGCTTTCACTGCTGACATAAGGAAAACTACAAGCTACATACACGCAGACGCATTTAATTTGTTTAAATATTCTTTTGTTCTGGACCGTGACTAATGATCAAAACTCTACTGAGCTTGCTTTGAGCTTGGGTATCTTGCTTGTGCTTATGCTTAGGTCGCTCGTGAAAAGAACAGTTTTAAAGGCCCACCTACTGTCCTTCAACCAACAGGCTTTTCGACCGTTTAGTTTCGCATTTGTTATCGTAGCGATCTTATTGGATAAATTTCAGTTTCGTCGGGGATATTTTGGGTGTCTTGCATTTTGCAGCGACAGTCCTTATTAATTATTTTGTTTCTAATTTGTTATTTCCTGACGTCTTTGGTGGCGCATCAATTAGTAACTTCCTGCTTAGTCTATAGGGCTTATAGCCAATATTTATTTCGATTGTACGGCTTATCCCCCTTGTTTTTCAACTTCATAGTCATACATTCTTAACCACAGAAGATACTAAGATGCAAGAATGCACTCAACTAAATTCGACTAAACTGGTCAACTAATAGTTTATTATCACACGACAAAGTAAATTCGCCTACGAAATTGTTCTTGTAACACCAATACCACGAGATTTTGAAAAGAAGACGAAAACATCACTTGAAAACTAAACTACTTAAATGTATGCCACACGTGCAGCACGGTTTTTGTTCTAGTTTAGAACTGATTACAATACTATTTGTTTTTTTCAGTCGTAGCGTTGCAGTTAATGGCCGTCTTTGTTGCTTTAGCTCCTCCTAGGTGACTTTTATAGCACTAACTTTGAAACAGACTATCACATGGCACCTTTCAATCATTTCCAGTCAAAAGTAAATAGTTTACGGTACTTAAGATGTCAATCCTGGTCAGTCAATTGGTTGATACTCAGCTCAGTTTATTTCGGCAATCTTGACTCGCTCATTGCATCAGTCTTGAGGTGATCTATATCAGCATACAAAGTTGCAAGGCTCGCTCTATTGATTTTTCCGTTACTCTTTTCTGGAGAGTGACTTAGATCCGCGTATATGACACCATGGTATGGGGCAGGCATCTTTAAGGAAAATAGTAGCATTTGATAGAGTTTTCATAAAATATTGCTAGCAAAGATGACTTCGCGCGCGCGTATGTTGAAGACCCAAAGAAGATCTGGATTAAGAGGATGTTGAGGGGTGCAGTTAACTTCGAAAGTTTCTCCTCTTAAAAGGAGGTAACTGAGAAACCAAGTTAAGCTGCCTTGGTAAATTTTATATGCAAATGCATTGAATTCCCAGGTAAGTACTTAAAAACCCTAGGACCCCTCTCACAAGTCACATCTCTTGTTCATATACTCTGCAAAACTTAAAAGAATCCACAAACGCAAAAATAAAAAATAAAAAAATAAAAAAAATTGAAAAAGAATAGTGCATTGAGTTCCGTGTGTTAGGGTTTAACCTATTCTAGTAGTGGCATGCTCACCTTCAGACTAGACTTGACGGTTATTATGCAAATGAGATTAGGACGTAGATGGCGAGAAATTCAAATTTTGAATGAGATGCGTGTAGTGATGCTACATGTAAAAGTAAATTTTACTGGGCAGGTAGGGAAATTTACGTCATGGATTTATGTCCTAAGCTCATTTGCATAATAACCGTCAAATCTGGTTTGAAGGCGAGCATACCACTACTTATTCTCCTCAGATACAGTGTATATGTCTTGGCAATGATATCTGAAAAATATGAGTAGAAGCAGAGCAAGTCAAGAGGACTTGTCGAGTGCTGGAATCGAACACCAGGATTAGAATGGAGTTGACAGCGCCATAATGTTCTAAATTTGTTCAAATAATCACGCAGCTTCATCTCCATTCTAAGGATATTTATTAGCCTCAGGGTGTAATCCGAGCGGGGGGCAGCAGCTCCATCAATGTGGTCTGGGTTCGATTCCTGCAAGGAAAGGAGCGTTAAGTGTCTAGTTGTTTTAGCGATGGAGCACTAATTGAGGACACTGTCAGCTGAAATTAACAATAACGCAAATCAAGTCAAATGTTGGTTTTTGGGGAGAGGGGAAAACCGGAGTACCCGAAGAAAAACCTCTCAGTGCAGAGTAGAGAACCAACAAACTCAACCCACATATGACGCTGAGTCTGAGTGGAACCCGGGCCACAATGGTGGGAGGCGCGTGCTCTCACCATTGACTATGTTTGTTGGTTCTTTACTCTGCTCCGAGAGTTTTTCTCCGGCAGTCCGGTTTTCCCCTCTCCTAATACTATGTATTAAACAACTTTAGTTCGGACGATTGTGATTGATGGTAGTTGTCGAATTCTGTCCTGTAAGTAAGAAGTGATAAAGAAAGAAGAAGAAGAAGAAGAAGAAGAAGAAGAAGAAGAAGAAGAAGAAGAAGAAGAAGAAGAAGAAGAAGAAGAAGAAGAAGAAGAGGAGTGAGGAAAGAAGAAGCATTTTTCTATGAGGCTACAGACTGAAGTTATATGGTGATATAGTTCCTGACTTGATAGGACTGAATTATTTCAAGTCATCAAGAAAAGAGCTTTGCTAGCGGACAGTTGAGTAGTTGTACCTTATAATTAGTTGTTGCAAGGTAGTAGTCTGTCCTGTAAGTCAACAAGTATAGGTAGTAGTGTTAACGCTCCTAGAATACGTAGATAAATTGAGGTAATAAGAAAATCGCTAGTTCTCTTGTCTTCCTGTCGGTAATTGCCGTAACAGACTGCTGGAGGATACAGCTGATTAGCCTTTCCAGGACAAATAAAGTCATAGCAAATTTCACCTGTCAAACCTTTAGCGTAGTAATTCGTCATCAAATCCGAGTTTAGTGTATGACCACTTTACATAATCATTTTCATCTAAGCACTCTGCAACAAGACAGTTATAATTTACCTGTGGAGGTTGTCGTTTCTTGTTCAAGTTGTCAGCAACCGCATACAGGTCATCTTTGCATTCATCTTGTCTTGACGCATTTTGTTTTACAAAGGCTCCGTCTTTCTTTTTCACTTCGTTTTCAAATCCAAGCGATGAGAGATCCACGCTGGCTTTATAGTTCTCTCCGTTTCCGGTTGGGCACGTATCTGTATCTTGCATCTCAGGGTCTCTGTGAAATGTCACTTTGTCTTGATTGTCATGAATGTTAACAACTGCGTAAACATGCTGTCTTTCCTGGTCATTTAAGATGTCGCTTTTTTCTGAAGTTCCAGCTGGTGTGGATTCGTCGCAGGGAGCAAGGTACCCATCACTCGACTGTGACTGGATTAGTGCACTTTGTTCGTGGCCAAATGACTCTCTGTGGCGTGACTTTCTTTTTTCGTATTTAATATTTGTGGGAGCATTCTCTCGCTTAATTTCATGCATATCTTCATACTCCTCCATTTCCCTTTCGGAGGGAAGCCAATCAAGACGCTTTCTCAATTGGGTGCAGTTTTTCTGTTGTTGATCTACTTGTCGTCTCTTAGTGTTCGAGGCTTAAATAGGAAAGAAAAATGATAATTTAGCAAGGTGCTTGTAAAGAACTGTAGCGATGTGTCTCTCACCTTTTAGAGGTCCGAAACTAGAGAAACCTAATGGTATGAATTAACTTGCTTTTCTCAGTGCAGTGTATATATGCAGCCAGGTGGACCCTAACACACTACACTGGTAAGGTTTTACGTAGGCTTTTACTTGAAAGTCAAAGAGTCTCTGCATCACATAAGTGGTCGAGGACACAAAATGAGTACTACTGACCATGGCCAGTTCTAGAATAGCTATTTTAACGGGATCATTTTTAATCACAGATTAGCAGTTTAGGTGGCAGTTGATGGCTGCTGTAAATACGTTTTTTCTTCTAAGCGCAAACTCCAATTGGATAAAAGGTTTGTTACTATAGGTTTAACATGCGAAATTAAAACTGTCAGCAATTTTGGGCCCGCATGACAAACGTAGTTTTTCTCTTGCCAGTCCGAAGGCCTCGGTATGACTTTCACATTCGCCAGAGTTCGTTGTCATTTTCTGTTGTTCATGTAATGTTTGCACATAGTTTATTGGTTTCGCGCCTTAGCAAACGGGCCGTGAGAGATATGTGCAGGAGAACGCCATCTTGTTTTAAGCAATATTCTTATAAAATTCAGTGTGATATTAAAAGCCACCAGTTATGATTTTACATGGTGTCAGAAGCGAGATAAACCCTTGAATATGAATTTAGCTGGATGCAATATCCTCAAATGGATTGGAAGGCCTAAAACGTACCGGAAAGGTGGAAGCGTTTTCGGCAACACTTGGAATTTATGTTCAGTATCCCGCTTTCCAGTAAGAAAAGGGGGAAAAGTGCAGCTATTCCCTCATATGGTGCGGTGAGAAAGGGCGAGATATCGTCAATACGTGGTCACGTATCAGCTAAGAGGATAAGAAGAAACTCAAGACTTACGAGTGGTTTGAAGGATATGTTGAACCCAAAACAAACACAGTATTTTGTGTATACAAATTCCGCAACCGCGTTCAAAGCGAAGTGGAAACAGTGGAGCAGTTCATAACGGATCCAAAAACTGTTAGCCAGGGATTGTGCTTTCAAAGATCCAGACGAAATGATCAGGGACAGGATTGTGTTTGGCACAAATTCTCACAAAATTCGAGAAAAGCTGATAAACCAGGGCAAAGATTTAGCCCTCGATAAGGCTGTCGAAATTGCACGAACATACGAACTATCGAGGCCACAGTTGAAATCAATGGCGCAACACAGCACTGAAGCAATCCATTCCATAGGTGACAGCCAGCCATACAGAAAGAGATTTTCGAGCACACCTTCGAAGGAAAGAGCACAATCATTTGGCAAATGTGGAGATTTGCATGCAAGAGAGACTTTCATAGGTTCTGCTATGGGGAAAACATATCGCAAATGCAGAAAGGCAAATTATTTTGTTAGAATCTGCAAGACGGATCGCAAAGGGATACAAGAGGTAAGTAGACTAGCCTCCGAACAAGTGACAGTTTGTTTGTTGAAACCATATCTGGAGACATTAGGTCCTCATGCTCAAACCAAGACTTCGTGGATATTGAGGTAGGCCAGAACAATGAAACAGTAAATTTCAAGTTTGATACGGGTGCACAAGTGAATGTGATTCCCTTAGAATTATTCCATAAAGTAAGGTGTGACAATTCAGAGGTAACTACACAAAAACTGTGTGGATATGGCGAAAAACCTCCAAGGTGGAAGGGAAGTGCAAGTTATCTTGTCAGTACTAAGAAAGAAAAGAAATGCTTGAAGTCTATGTGGTATCCACACAAACACCACCAGTCTTAGGGTTAACATCGTGCCTCTCCTTAAAGCGGATCAAGTTAATATTATCTGTGGAAGAAATGCAAAACCTTGGGCACAACCAAAACGACATGATAAAAGAGCACAGTGACGTGCTAGGAAGGGAACTCAAGAGAATGGAGGACCTTGGGCGGTGATAGTCAAAGTAGGTGAGCCAACAGACTGAGTGAATTCGATCGTAACGCAAGAAAAGCAGTGAACAGGCGCATTACGAGTGTGTCCCGATCCCAGATACCTAAACTACGCCATCATGCGAGGACATCACCCATTGCCAACTCTGAAGGATCTAACTCTATTGCTATCAGATGCTAAATATTTTAGTGTATTAGACTGGATATTGGCAAATTAAGCTTGATGATCAGAGCTCAATGCTAACCACTTTTAACACACCATTTGGGCGATATCAATTCACCCGTATGCCCATTGCATGGAATAAACTGAGCTCAGGAGGTATTTCAAAAAAACTATGGACATGGCGTTCGAAGGTAGTGAGGTCCTGTGTTATCCGAAAAGGGAGTGTAGCCTGATCCAAAAAAGATTGCTGCCATTCAGGATATGGAACCTCCAAGGGACAAGCATGAGTTGGAAACCACGGTAAGCATGGTCAACTGCCTATTAAAGTTTACACCCAATATGACAGACGCCACTGCACTTTTGAGAAGTCTACTGAAGAAAGACTCAGAATTCTTATGGGATTGTGCCCAGGAGGCAGCTTTAGAAATTGAAAATGTTGATTGCTCCTGCAGTGACATTAGTCTTCTTTGATGCAAGTAAGTGCGTAACAAGCATGGTCTAGGTGCGGTGTTGCTGCAGAATGACAAAGCTCTTGCATATGCTTCAAAGCCCCTCACGCCCTCAAAACAAGACTTTACTCAAATTGAAAAAGAGATGTATGCCATAGTGTTCGGAACTGAACGATTCCATCTGTTGGCGGGCCTGTTGAGATTACCACTGATCACAAGCCTCTGGGAGCAATTTTAAGGCCCCCTCCACAGCTTCAAAGAATGATGCTCCGCCTTCAAAAGTATGAGATAACAGGGGCAGCGGAGTACGTTTGAAAGGGGAGTGGGGATAGATTTTGGTATGGATCACAGAAGTGTGAGGAAGGAGGGGGGGCGAGATGTTAGGAGAAAACAACAACGTAGGTACCCTGGATGCCAGAGGTTTTTTTATAGCCAGTCGCGAAGCGGGGTAGAAAAAACCTCTGGTACAGGTCGTTCAGTTCTTTGAGAACGCCAGTCCAATGGGATGCCGTCTCTTATTCCCAAAGTCAGATTTTAACCCTACCAATTCGATTGGCTCGACGAACTGATCAATTTTAACGAGTGCTCTAATTGATTTAGCAACGGAAAGTTGTTCAAACAGGTTTTCAATTGCTGTCAGCATTACTTCTCGCCTCCACTTGTGGCCATAATCGAAACGCTGCGAAGTATACTATATACCTTGTCGATCTCATTTCGACACTACCGTCTAGCCGATGTAACCTCCGAAGAAACAATGGTGGTACTCTCCTTTCACAACTAGAAAGATTGACCAGTAACTCACTTGGTGAGCGGGCATTTTCGGGGGCGGTTCCAGAGCTTTGGAATGAACTTCCACCCGAGCTGCGATCCTCTACTTCTGTTGACATTTTCAAATTCAAACTGAGAACATTTTTGTCAAGAAAGGCTTAATTTTACTATGTATATAATTTTACTTTCTCTTAGCATCATAGTGTTGATTATTTTATGCGTTCTAGAGTTCGACCTTGAAACACTTTATATGGCAAGGCTTATTTTAGTATCATTCATATAGTTTTTAGTTTCTTTAGTTTTTCTCCTGGTGCTTATGTAAAGTGCATCTGAATACTTGCGTAGAAAATGCGCTATTTAAGTTATTCTATTATTATCATTTTATTATTATATTTCCGGAAATCGAGCCGTTGAAGCCAGAACAAGTTCAGGGGATTCTACAGTTTATTTTGAATCGCGATGTATATACTGTGCTTCCGATTGGCTTCGGGAAATCACTTACCTCTCAAGCTAGTCCAGGTGTGTGCTCTCGTTTGGCTTCTCGCGGTTTTGTAAGGCGTTTTTATTATATGACTAGCTCCGTCAACTGGCAAGGTGAACCAAATCCCGCGCTGTGATTGGCTACCCGAGCAGGCAAGATGGAGCTATCTTGCCCGCTAGGAATTTCTTGCTTGGTCTCGCAAGATCGAAGGTCATTTTTCTGTGTTTTATCTCATATCATAAATCCTTTATTGACCAAGCTTTTTCGGTCAAGATGGCTGTATATTGGCCTCGTTCTTTGTTTTGCGTGTTTATGGACCTCGACTTTGTCTCGGTCCATAAACTCGCAAAGAAAGAACTTGGCCAATATCCAGCCTCTTGACCGAACAAGCTTGGTCAATAACCCATATGTACGTGCACAAAATTCAACATCGGAGTTTCAAATTTGGGTCTTAATTTTCATATTCGACATCGAAGTTTTATATCCAACATTGAAGGCTTGAATTTTACATGGTAGTAAATATATAAGACGAATGTACGTATACTGTAGGATTGGTAGGTTATGTCGCACATAAATTGACTTCAGCACCCGTGGTTTCGGGTCTACTATTGGGACACAGTTCGGCTGTGTCCGCAAAATTATGAAAATCGCAGTAAGCTGTTGACGATTAACCTGCAAAGCTTTCCTGTAATTTTAGACTTCTCCATTTGCCTTTTGCATTTGTAGCAAATAATCGCACTTAGGCCTTGCTCTGCTCGCACAGGCAAATCTACCGCTTTTGAAAATATTTCTGCCATTGTTTCGATAGCATCTTTGACATTAAAAAAGTTATATTTACCCCTGCCAAATACCGCTGGATTTCGTTCCCAATACCGAAAATATACATCGTGATGTGACTAATGTAAACAAAGTAACATGACCAAGCTCGCGTGCGAAGAACCGGTTAACTGAGTTTCAGAACGCATCCGATTTCAATCAATCCGGGCATGGAAGTGAGGTTCTCAACGGTTTGAACCAGTGGCTATTTCTCTCCGCTTCGCTTCTCGCTATTCCGTCACTCTAGGTGACAAAAAACCACTGGCACCCAGCCTACACCGTAGGAAAAAAGTGGGGTGCAATAGCCCCCCCTCTCCAGCCCCTCCCTCTCCGCGGCCTCCGGATAGACGTCCCCCACAAACCTGGGAAGAATATACCAGTTACTGATACGCTTTCCCGATTGTATCTAAAGGACACCGATGACACCCATGAGGTTTTTGAGGCCCAAGCCCATGCCATGATGACCTCTCTGCCAATCTCTGACAACAAAATCTCAGAGCCACAGGTCTGTACAAAGGAGGACGCCGATCTACAGCAGTTGAAGTAATCGTTGCATGTAACCCCGTTAAATCTGGCTAATCAATGCTTTTAAAGTGGTACTATGATCAAAAAATCATTTCCTTTTTTTCTTCTGATTTTGAAAGCGTGTTCGCTTAACACCTAACTGGCAAAATTTTGAGCTTTGAGTTTTATCCAAAGGCTGTTTATTTTGAGTGTAAGTTTTGGATTTCATGGTCCGCCATTACTCACGTTCAAAACTGGCCGGTTGGACCTCAGAGGGTTGGATCTAGAGAAAATGACGTCATTTACTCACTAGCTTAAAATTTCAGCGTGTAAACGCAATTTATCATATATGCAAAACACGGGTTGAAAAGTCTGAAAGCCCGAAACTCCCGTGCTGCATATTAATTAGGCCGCGTACACGTGCATTGCATTCTTAAACTAGTGAGTGTTTGACGTCATATTCTCCTCGACCCAGCTCTCTCAAGATTTTGAAGTTAGTAATGGCGGACCAATAAATAAGAAAATTCCAGCTAAAATAAACAGGTGTCTTTTTAAAATCACAACTTAAAACTTGGGTGAGTTAGTGTTTAGTTAACATAGTTTTGAAATCCAAAGGAGAAACAAATTTTTTTTTGGTCGTAGTACCACTTTAAAGGATTAACTTAATTGAGAAGAAGAAAGCAAATGATACTTCAAAAAAGTAAAAACAAAAACGAAAACAAAAACAACAACAACAACAACAACAAAATATTCGCCCCTAAATAGTTAACGGTAGTCTAGGCGGGTGGCGGGCGTTGATTGAAATCATCCTTATTGGATGGCTAGATCAAATAAATTAGTGCCCCAAGTGGCTATTACCAGTCTGGTATCCAACAAACGGGAATAGAATAAATGTTTTATTAAATTGTCATTAAACTCTGAAAGATTGGACACTTGGAATCCGTATCCAGACTGGCACTTGACGTTATCAGTTTCCATATTAGGTTATTAGGTACATGAGCTGATAACCGAGATTGAAAGAACCAATCAAAAAGCTAGAAGCGCAATATCCGAGGTCGGAAATTTAATAAAACAATTTATCTGGGAGTTTCTAAGATCTTAGGAATGTATACTTGACACATTGATAAAATCTGACGCAAATTCGGAGGACTTTGTTCGTAACAGCAGCCAGCGTGTTAGTTCTTACAATTGTAACTTTCCCAGCCAAGTAGTTCATCAACAAAATCACTTGAGAGATTGCCATAACTAGGAGAGAAAAGAAATCTTGCAGCTCTGTTCTGTGGCTTCTGATGTTTGTTGCATTATGCCTTTCTAATATGCCCTATACAAGACTACATGCCCTATACATGACTACAGTAAATAAAACTGCAGACATTTTGCACAAAGTATGCTCTTCCGGGGTTAATACGAATTTTGTCTGAGCCTTTGGTAGCTCTTACGCGGGTGCGATTCGCAGACTCGGCGTCATATGTTGGGTGAGTCTGTTGGTTCTGTACTCTGCACCGAGAGGTTTTCTCCGGGTACTCCGGTTTCCTCTCTCCTCAAAAACCAACATTAGACTTGACTTACGTTAATTGCTAATCTCAGTTTACAGTGGCCGCATTTAGTGCTCCAGTGCTACAATGACTAGACACTAAAATAAGGTTACGTTTTCTTTCCTTCTTCAGTGTCATAATTTCGTGACTTTGTATAATGAGTAGTTTGTGATTTCTTTTCCTTGCGTGGCGATTGTGACACGAATTGAACACACTGTAGCATAACCCAGTAAGCCTTATTCTCGTTCCCAGAGCCCTCCGTTTCTATTGGTCACATGGTGGCGAAACGAAAGACTCTGGACGCAGACAATTGTCCGTAAATCTCGCACATCCGGCATGGAATGCGCACTTCTTTCAACTTTCAATAATCGTGAGTGAGGAGAGAGAAGATACTACTACTACTACTACTACTACTACTACTACTACTACTACTACTACTACTACTACTACTACTACTACTACTACTACTAGTTAGTGTTTGGTTGACATTATCATTTGTTATCCTTTGCTGTTTTTCCAATCTTGCCGCCTGATCGCGGAGATTTTGACGTGAAAATCCAAGTCCTCCATAGCCTTTAGCATTCCAAAGTTCTTCCATAAGTTTGATATATCCCTTCTTTTTACCATTTTGATCAAGCAGTGGACTTTCAAGTTTACAATCTTACAAGCTAGGACATCGGCATTCATTCGATCAGTCCATTTCCTTTTAGAGTTTTGAGACCTCCTCCCTGCCATACTACAAGAGCTCCACTTAGTCGCCCGCCATCACATTATAAAAAAAATCACATTATAAAACTGCATTGGCTGCCAGTCGAAGCAAGAATTAATTTTAAGATTTTACTTATAACGTACAAGATCTTAAATGGGCAATCTACCAGTTACTTAGAACCTATCATGATTATACAAGAATATCACGCATTAAGAACACTGAGATCATCAACCCGTTCACTGTTATGCATCCCATCTATCAAATCCAATTCCTATGGTGGTCGCGCTTTCTCAGCAACTGCGCCGAAATTATGGAATTCAATTCCCGAATATATTAAAAGAGCAAAAACAGTAGAAACATTTAAAACTAGGCTTAAGCCATTTTTGTTTCAAAAACATTACTGTTAATTAATTATTTATTTTTCTCAGTCTTTTTAATGAATGTTCCGTTGTTAGGCGCATTGAGGTTAGAAATGCGCCCTATAAGCACCTATTTATTATTTTATTATTTATTAAATCACATTATAAAAATAAAATAAAATTTAAAAAAAAATTAATGATAATAATAATCTTTCCCCTATATCTGTCCGTCTCCGGGTCCGTCTCCCGATATGTTCTCCGTTATTGAAAAGTGGTCGATAACTATACATTGCTAGGACAGCGATAGGTGCGGGATGCATGACTCTCAATGACCTCATTTATTATTCAGTATTACTACACATACGTTTATACCTTTGATCCGAGGCCGACGAATAAAGAAGAACCAAAGAAAAACGCAAATCACCAATATGACAACAGCAAGTACTGCTACGGCAATAGTAATCAGCTGTGAATTGCCATCTGAAGTGTCCTTGACTTGACCGCCAGGGTTTTCGGAGCGTGTAACTGGAGAAAAAAATCAAAATGATTCCAGAAAATTAAGCTTTCTTATTCTGGATCTTTTATATTGACTTATTCCGAGGCAAAGTTTAGTTTTTGAAACACGAAGGGTGTACAAACCTCCCCTTTCAGATAAGTGAATTGGGGACAAGACTTACCAAACACACGATAGGAGATCATTAGTATCGGTTTGTATCCGTTGCTGATAGGCAATCCTTGATCTTGCCTTTTTAAATCTATCTTTTTTTGCTGTAAGCTTTCCTTCTTGTCCAACTTAACATTTCAGTTATTTAGCCCCACCCAACACAATTTCCCTGCCTTCCGTATTCTATGAAATGTATCCCATTTAACAGATTCATGGTGTAATTGCCGAGGTCCAATTTAATGGCATGAATGATACCTGCATTCTCTCTTTTTATTTCTTGTATACCGTAATCGTTGCAATAAACCAAGGGGGTTAGAAAAGCGATAATTATATAATGTTGTTCTTGCAGGGAGTTATTCAAGTTCTTTTATCGTGGCTTATCCATCAATAGCGATTGATTGATTTGTGCAACGATTTTTGTGTGCCGAATACCGGCATTAAAGTATTTTTGCTCTTGCTTATAAACCAACGTTAAGTATTTACTTCTATAGAACGAAACAGGGCATTCAAAACGACAGTCACCGTACTGCCGTTTACTTCACCATATCTCAGTGGAGTGCTGATCGCTGATTATATGGTGCAAAAATCTAGAGCCACACTCTGTGACTTAGGTCTTCAAATGAAGTTTACTCTGTTTTTGTTGCTGCTCTCCGCTTACCTTCACCATGTTGCTGTTTAATGGTGATCGCTGAATCTGTGGCGCCGGCGGAAGTAGCCGACGATGTTTGGATTGTAGTTGTGGTAACATTGATTGATCGCTTGTCACCTGTAGTCACTGGCACAGCTTGTGATTTGGGATGGAATATTGAAGTAAAAGAATAAAAATATGAGCTTGTTTTGCTATTTAAAATGCACATGCAAGCGAACTCTATGAACACGATCAATTCAACTGAGATATGAAATCCGTTCTAAAAATTTCCTGTTTTTTGCCATTTTCGTTGTCAACGCCTGGTGGAGTTCGACAATCCGTCAAGATAAGATAAGATAAGATAAGATAAGATAAGATAAGATAAGATAAGATAAGATAAGATAAGATAAGATAAGATAAGATAAGATAAGATAAGATAAGATAAGATAAGATAAGACACTTTAGACCATCCATCTTGTTACGGTGTCAATGGTAATGCTCTTCAAGGTACTATGATCAAATTTTTACCCCTTAATTTTTTGAGTGTATCACATAGAATTCCATGGAAGAACAATATCTTCATTAGTTCCGGAGATATTTAAGTTTGAAAAATGGGTAAAATATGCAAATGAGCTGACTAATGATGTCATAAACTCAACCCAATATTATATTGAGTATATAAATAGAGCTATCTTGGACAATTTGCAGCGCAGACCATTGAAACTTGGTAGGCTAATAGTTCTACAGGAAACACACCTATGGCTATAAAAAATTCTGTTCCCATGGCAACTCACTCTTTTTCAGTCCCCACCCACTTGATTTCAATATGTTAGTGATTTTCAGCTTGAAAAGAGGTTAAGCAAGGCCACAAACTAACATATTTGTATGCTTGCTGGATCATGCATATGAAGTGCTGTTAGCAAATATCAAAATGGAACGCCAAAGGTGGCCAGAAAAGCTTTTAATATGGGGGAGGTCTGGAGCCCAGTGTGATGCCATGGTAACAGAACTGTTAAGCTCATATTGTGGAGAACATTTAGTAGAATCTTCCTGCCAAAAATCAAAAATTTCTGATACAAATTGGCTGAGATATCTCTTTTCATCATATTTGAACAACATTTGGTTGAGTGTATGACGTCATCACTTGGCTAATTTGCATATTTTAAAAATACGAATATCTCTGGAACGAAAAGAGATATTAGAAAAAAAGTAAACAGCAGTTTTCTTCTCACGAAGACTACTTGTTTATGTTTCAAAATGGCTTAGATAGGAAAGATGCGATTTTCGTCATAGTACCACTTTCAGTTGCTGAAATCATATTTGATTGATAGAACGCAAAGATCTTACGTAAATGGAGTCTTATCCACAGAACAATATGTATCATGTGGCATTTCCCAGGGTTCTATACTTGGGCCATTTTAGTTTCTAATTTATGTAAACGATTTCCCAAAATGTCTACAACATACAACACCTGGTATGTTTGCCGATGATACGTATATAACCATGGCTCATGAAGATGTATCCACAAGTGAATGTTCCTTAAATAGTGATTTAGCTGCAGTATATGACTGGCTTAAGACAAGATTTGGAGGATCATGAAGAGAGTATAATTTAGTGGGACAAATTGCACACACTGCCTACATTACATTTATTTGTTAAGAGCATTGTTCTTAATCCATTCATTAGTCTCTCTTACAGTTTTACTCATATATAAAATGATTTTTTTTTCAACTGTCACTTCTGAAAATGTATGTTGTATAATACGAAACGTCAAGTCAAAATGCGTTATAATATATTTAACACCACAGTTTCTTTATTGTTTTTGATCAAGTTAAAAAAAAACACTTGTTTCCATTGCGTTTCGGTTAGAATACTGCAAGATCATTAGCAATAATTGGTGTCCAGTTGTTGATGAAATGCTTTTTAAAGGATGTGACAACGTCACTTGGGATGAACTGGGAACATGTCGATGTCAAGAATGCGCGAATGGCATCTAATGGCGTTGGTCTCGTGAACAGAATGGCACGCTTTGTCGTGACCAATGGAAACAGCGGTCGATAATCTTCGCCAGAAAGATAACAGAATGACCTGAAATTCAATTGCAGCATTCAACTAACTATCATTCTTCTACTTGAGAAAAGGCAGCAGACAGTTAATAGCCATTACGTATTAAGCTTATTTCGGTATCAACAGACTTAACTGAATAGAGTGTAATGTGAAGTGCTAGTTTTGTACCCCTTATGAACCATGTGAGCGTTAGCCCTTCTAATAAAAATGGGCCCACACAAGGACAGAGACAAACTCTGACTAGGGTGGGAATTGAACCCACGACCTTCGGGTTAGATCACCGCTGCTCTACCGACTGAGCTACAAGGGCAATGAACACGTACAAATACAAGGAAAGGTTACGTTTTTACAAACGTTGGCCGTGTAGCACTTATACTTCATCTGTCATTCTTTCAAAGCCCTTCGAGGCAGCAAAGCTGAAAGTTTGGTGAAGAAAACGTACACTGAGATAAACTTGAAACTTGAATTAGTCATACATACACTTACCTTTTTTAGGACAACTGCTAACGCGCTTTTCACAAATAAATGAAATCCCTTCGTAGTTTTCACAGGGAATGTTATCATACACTAAGTCTCTCTCGGTACTAAAGTACATTTTACCACATGACCCATCACCGTATGGTTGAGCTGCATCCCAGGGAGATTTCTTTGGAGTAACCACAATACTTCTGTTGCATATCCACGTCCACAATCCATTATATTCTGATAGGCCAATGAAATATTCGGATTTCGATTTCAGTTTTATAAGTTCCTGCACCAGGAAATTTAGTTCCTCTTGATGCTCAATACACACTAGATGGCTCTCATTGTCTAAACAGAAATCTCTGCTTTGTTTCCAGTCACCGTTAGAGCGCTGATGATGAACGGTGTATTCCTGACATTTGTGAACAAAAGTTGTACCTATAGTAAAAGTAATCATATAAAAGCAAATAAATGAATAAGCAAATAGATAGCTTACGCAACCCAGCCGGGGTCAAATGCGAAATAAACTGAGCCTGGCCTCCTTGGTTGTCCCGTGCGATCTAAATGGCATTTTCTCCTTTTCCATGTTCGTTGAAGAGAACTCAAATCATCGCTTTTCATTGTGCACAGTTTCACCGAAATTCAAAATGGTTTGAACCCTGGAATAGAATGTTTCGATAGAATTGTTTCCCTGCATTAGAATAATCCCGACAACGTGTTTTTGGTGACTTTTTCCATAATCTGAGCGGCCCAGCGTCAAGTAAGAGTGAGCAGTCAGTCACCGATTGGTCAGTAGAAACGTGATTGGATTGTGAACAGTGATTTGTGCGTTTCAATCTGTTTTACGAGTAAAAGTCAGAGCTAATTTGTTGCAAGTGAAGACGTAGCATATCTTTTGTCATTGCACTTGGCATTGCTGCCAGAAAGTAGCATATTAGGAGCAGGTGGCGACTAACAACGTTTCAGTGGAGTATTTATTTTTATGTGAGTAAATCAGCTTACAAGTGTGAGTCGATGGTAAACATTCCCTGTTCTATGATCAGTTTTTAATTGGTGTTTAGGAATACTTTTTTTGAGGTCACCATTTTTAGTCGCTTGTTCGTGTTCAGTCAGGAATCGGAAGTCAAGTTTTCATCAGTACAAGTGGCCTGACGGTCGCAGCAGGTGGTCTTGGTCCGTCTTTATAGATTTGTCTTTGTCACGCACCTTACAATACCGGCCAGAACAAATTAGACACCACCTGCTAAAGCTAAGCTGACTTGTTTCATAGCTAATTGGGTTTGTACCTAACTTAACTGCAGTGCTGGGTCGGCTGGTGTTTCAAACATAATATTAAGTGAGTAAAGAAAAAAAGAGATTGACCTCTCTTGGAAGAAAAAACATCATCCGGTAATCGGAGCTTCACAACTGGTTGCAAATAGATACGACCGAGCTTACGCAACCTCGACGACCGGGAGGACGATCACGGCAAGTACATGCTGAGGGACTGGTACGAGAACGTCGTTTTGGGCAGGAAAAGGAAACTTACTCAGTGAAGTTCATTACGCGTCAGCTGAAGCCCTTATGGATAAGCATTTCCATAATTCACTGAAAGCACAAGATTCGTTATTTAACAAAACTTTGGCAGCGCTTATTGTCGACGAAACGTTTGGACTGGACTGAAGATACTTTATATTTACCCAGGATGAATTAATAAAATGCCCGGGAACTATCAGAATCCATATCCGTTTCAGGATCAATGAAATAGGTGGTATTCACGTTACGTCATTGCCGCCATGTTGGTGGAAGAGAACAAAAGATCTCTCCTTAGCTCCTTTTGTTCATCCACCAGCAATTTTACATTGCAGCATTGTTATGTGTGTCCCCAGAGATTGGTTAAAAACCACCTATAAACTGTATTCGTCAAATTCTCTGCTTACCTTGCCAATGTAAGTTTGAGTCCTATATCATGAACTGAGACAAGATGAAGACAATTACGCAGCTCCCCTGTTAGATCTTCTCTTCTTGTGAGGAGAAAGTGGCTCCTTTGCACAGTCATGCGATTTTTTTGAGCATTTTTCCTTGCTATTTCATTTACGATTTCTTGACTATTTGACCAAAAACGTATCGTGAATTATCGAACTAGCGAGGAGGTTTTCCCTACAATTTCCAGGAGATTTAGGACCATTTCCTTTCGTCAGCCACTTTGCACCACGAAATAGCCAGCAAGTCGCGCTGTAATCGCCGCTAGTTTAAAACTCGCAACTAAAACGTCTTGAGTGGTTTCAT
>NC_090872.1:48170242-48177742 GCF_036669935.1 Montipora foliosa
CCTACTGCTAAATGCGACCGGTCTATCGAAAACGTTTTAGTAATAAAACAGGAAGCAAAATAAAACAACAGAGAACACGGAAGACAGAAGAAGTTACATCGTCTTTTTTGTGACAGGAAGTTACAAGAGAGGTTGAAGCGTGACACCGGTGCGTGGCAATCTTGTCGAAAAGTGAAAAAACTTCCGGGTTCACTCTTGCGAAGTGAGTGCAACTTTAACTTGGCAATTTCCACGATTTTATCGTCAGTTATGACTAACACGACTATAGAAATCCTTAACACTTATAGATCGGCTTTCATTTGGCAACTGGGCAAAAAAAAGAAAACAATGTGTTAACAAGCAATACAACTTATTACCAAATACTCCTTATTTTAATGTGCATTTGTTTGTATTAGTCCTGATGTCTCGCTCATAATACTCTTTTGGTTTTTGCGCTGAACAAGGATAAAAGGAGAGTAATTTGAGTGCAAACGACAGAATATTTAATTGGGAGCTAATTTTGAAAAGGGCGACAGAAGGAGAGACCCATTTGAGAGTACACATTGCCAGCAAATTAGTTAAAAAACTAAACAAAAAAATGAAGGAGTAGCTCGAAATAGCCACACAGCTAATGAGCAGGAAGATGTCGCGTGAGATACTAATATTAGAAGCAGACACGAAAGAAGCAATTTACGGAACAATGAACAAGAGTAGTCTAACAAAATTCTTGGTTTTGCCCAAAGGGCCTCAAGGAATATCCGGAACTTTAAGCACACATCACCGGCTATGTATTTGGTTGTTGTGCACAGTCACTTTGGCGACACTTAACACGGGTTGGTGCCTCTTATGAGGGTATGATCACCCCCATTTTACACTTATCGCATATCAGAGCTCCGTTGTACATGGCCACAACGGATGTAATAAGAGCATGGAAATAGATTTGCCCCAGGATTAACGCTGTCCGTGCACAGTTCTCAGTGTCTTCTGCCAGGCTTCGTTTTGCTTTAGGGTCCCATATTGTGAACCTGGCCTTCTTATTTTTTGATGTATGTATTTGTTTCCCTGCCAATGTGTTCACGTTTTGTTTTTCATTTACGCTGTTTGTAGAAACAAGGGCAGCATGCTCCAACAGTGTAAAGTATCTATACCAAACGAGCACTGCTGCTCCTCCTGCATTTTTCAAAAAATGTTTGGCAAGGAGTTGAAACCAAATTTCTGGAATTAAGGAGAACAGGCACACTTTCGAATGAAGGTATCCTAGACCGAGATTGGAGTCACAAGTCGGTTTATAAGGCACGTGTTGATGCCAGACGGGAAGCAGCACCAAGACCTGTATTGCCTGGAGACTTAGTCTCGCTAAAAAAAGGAAAACGCCTGGAAAGCTCGAGGCAAATTTTAAAAGTGAGCCGTACAGTGCAGTCTAAAAATGGTAGTGAGGTGACGGTAAGGATTGTGTTGAATATAAGCAGAACAGTTCCGTGATTTAACGTCACATTTTACCAGAAGAAGCAAAGGAATCGACACAAGGTGTAAACCCAGGAGCAGTTAGTCGAAAGCCATTTTCAGGACTTTTAGAGGTAAGCGCAGTGGCATAAAAGACTGTCCTTTTGGCCATATGGGAAAGGTATGGTCATGCTTTCTGGTTTTGTGAGCAGATTTTTCTTTAGTTAAATCTAGTGGGGTACGTTATCTCTAATGTGCGTCACAAGCACTACCCTGGTTTAAATTCAAAGGCAGATGCTTCTTTTATTTCTAAGGAAAACTGTGGTTATTTAAGCTTGAGGAAATTATTTCCCAAGCGTAGTCGGACCCAGTTTCTGGAATTTGGTTAGCTAACAAATCCATTTGAAAGTTTCCATAAAGTGACAGAAACGGTCAGTATAAATGGGGAAGTTTGCAAGGCTAGATCTTTTGTGACGAAACCTATCATCATGAAGAATCCTTCCTTCTAGTCCATTCCAGTACTAAGGATCAAACTACTAGATTCTCTGTATGGAAGAACCTATTTTCTGTAATACCACATATTTGCACCACTCAGCACCATCTATCTCCATTTGTCCTTGCTAGTGGATTTGTGCAAAACAACGCTGGGTTATATGCTCTTGCAGTTTCCAACACCTTTTGGCTAAGATCAAGTGTACAAATGTTGCACCCTGTACGCTTTTTCTAGGGTCTTATGAGACTAGAGTAACGCGGTTTCGGCTGCCTCTAGTTCTCTCGAGAGCGCTCTAGGCCAAATTATTCGTTTTATTTTCGTTTGATTCATTTTCTTTTCACGGTCTATTTTTTCAATCGTTCGACCTAGTGATGGGTGGGTGCCTTGGTTATTATGGAACTTTGAATTTGGCTTAACTACGGACATGAATTTGGATAACCCCTTTATATACACATGGAACTGCATATATATCTCGGCTTTGGCCTTCAACCCGCATTTTTAGTGCTTAAAACTTCTCTTAATGGATGGATCATCTTAGAACAATTTTAGAACTAGCATGGATTTTAGGATACCCTCAGTACCGTGATTTGAGCTGCGACTCGCTCGATCTTGCTGTTCGATCGCCGTTTGTGCTGAAACTACGAGTTTTTCACCTGGTTTAACCTTTCTTTACACTTCATTCTACTTCATTCGCCCCTGCTGAACTAGAATCAAGTTTAGAACTTCGGTTTTCACCAAGATCAATCGACGAACTCTCGCCTTTACTGCACCACGATGCTGAATTTGTTTTGGACAGCTTTAGAACATTGGACTGGACTTAGGAATATTTGGAACAGCGAACTTTGCTTTTACCGGATTGTCTTGTAAATTTTCACTGGAACGACCTAGAAATATTGTAAACCTTAGGACTGACATCGAAAAATTTTAAAACTTAAGAAAAATAAATAAGTGGTCGACAGACCACGGTAACAAAAAAAAAAAGAAAGTTTCCAACAATGTTCTGACAACAAAAACTGATGCCTGGACAAGCATGTAAAAGATTAACAAGAACCTTTGACGCTGGACACTTAACCCTCAGGTCAATGAAATGGTTTTGTCAAAGCCTTTCCCATAAGATGAGCAAGACAAGACTGGTACGTTTTTGTGTAACAACTACATCGCTTTTATAAACTTCAACCGGAATTGATCTATCCTGCATATAGGTAAGAACTGCTGCTGGGTAATACTGTCTTTCATGCCTTGAAGCAAAGGATTAGGGGTGCATAAGAATGCAAGACTGTCATTACTTCTTTTCTCAAGCGAAATCAAATAAAAATTGGACGTCGTGAATCCGTTTTTGCTTTCGGAAATCAACATCTCGCTATTTGTTTGGTGTCTTGTGCAACCCTCCAATGTGCTTATCTCATTATCACCAACTGAAGTGAAATTTGTTTTCCTCATTACAAAGGTCACGCTCACACGCTTCACTTTCTCCCTGATTTCGCAAAAAAAAGCTAGGGTATCCATCTATTTGCTACCTACTTAAGTTACTTCTTGAAACAGAGTCTGTGTAGATGAATACATCGCCATTCGTCTCGTTATAACACAGCCAATAACGTTTGTAACTTTGAAAAACAGCGGGCCTGATAAACAGACAGAAATGCAAAGAATGTGCCAAGTGTAAGTTTCTCAATACAAACTTCATGCAGATGTTGGCAAGTGCTTAGCCTCGCCTAAAAGGACATAAGTTTTTCAAGTCGTAAGTTTGCAAGCAAACTCCTTCCAGGATTCAAACGCAACAGAAAATGAAAAAAAAAAAAAAGGAAACGGCGTACATTCAGGGTGAAAAATCACAGGTTTCGTGAGTTCAAGGAATATTTTGCAAGTCAACATAAAAGGGCTGAATTTCCCGAATACAATAGCTTATAATCTTCTTGAAACTTGTGCTTTTTTTGCTCTATGTGAGCTTCAGGCTGAAGGATTTACAGTTCCATGGCGTCGCAAGCGTGGCTTTGGTTAGATCTTAGGTAGCTGTAAAAAAAATAATAGTGGTTAGATTTCTGCTTAAACAACCTTTCTGGCATTCCCATTCGCTAAGCCCCCTGGAATAGCAATGTTAGATGTTTGCCATTTCCTCGCCCCTTGACTTTGACCGAATACCTGGGGATCTCCTAGTAAAAGTCAACATTTGGATTCATCATATGAATGGATCACCTTGTTCAACATTCTAAGCTGTGACTTTCACCCTTTGTTCGTTTTTCAATTTCCTCGATCATTGTTTTCCCTTTCCTTTCACGATTCTCTTTGCACCTAATGTGACGATCTAAAACGACTTATACCAAAACATGAGTCAACTGAAGAATGGAAATATTTGAACTCTAATCATTGCAGATTGCTAATAAAATGTTTACAAGGATTTCTTCTTTTAATCCAGGTAAGAAAAAAAAGAAAGTCCGTACAAACATCTAATACAATATATCAGCTTACGTTCTCCCTGAAGATGAAACGCGTTTATTTAGCGCACCCGAAAGAAGTTAGCGTAGACTTAAACAAGCCACACCATGAATCATAAACAGCTATAGACCCTGAGATTTCAAATAACAGGGTTTAATGCTAGGTATAAGATATGCGAGGATCATTTCTATCTTTCGACTATTTCCAGCACTACAAATGTACCTTTCTTTTACTTAAAAAAATTCAGGTGATTGTAGAGCAAACAAATATATTATGAGTTTTGATATATACTTTTTCTAGTTTTCATTTTGTAGTATTTTAAGTGGATGGAAATTTAAATTCAAAATAAAGTCTCAGCTTGAAATTGTAAATCAGCCTGAGTTGCGTTAAATTGAAGAACATTCATACCAAGAAGAGTAGTTCTTGTGTAATAATTCAAAATATTACAGTATTATATGTGTATGGTGAAGCATCCAGCAGAGAGCGCTTTTTGCAACCAAAACGACTAAACGAGGCTCACACGCAACATACCAATAGTCTGGAAAAATGGGCATTTTGTTTTACCCTCCAAGAGCATGCTTTAAACCTCCAGCATGGGTACTTTTATCTTACTAATAGGTTAAAATTAGTGACTATGTTTCTGAGTCTCAGAGGCATCATATTTCAATTAAAATACCGAATATTAAAAGGTTAAATTTTAGGGAGCGAATCCCTCTGCAGCAAGATAATTGTTTGAAATTTAGTTTCAGATAGCTTTCATGCTGCGAAGGTTATTGCATTCATTGTATACGCAACAGCTGAGGAGCGGATTGAACAGTTTTAACCATTCTTGTCCCCATAGCCCGCTTTTCTTTTGTTCAGAGCGAAGAACTCGAACTCTGGCCACAGACATAGCAGGAAGTGCGCGAATCACGGACTTCCTGCTCTTTTGCGCATTCACAGAAATTTGAAACAATAACGGTCGTCTACAGTTACAACTTTATACCATTTTTGGCTGTGACGGTCTTGGTGCTGACAAAATTAAAAGCGAGCTCCTCCGGGGGACGAGAATGAGTTTTCAGGAGAGGTATGGGGGAATTAGCTTCATTACGGAAAATAATTCTGCCATAGTCGACTATTGCTAGTTAGCTAGTTAGCAAACCATATGTTCAAATTTGAAGTTCACGGTCACTTCTGAGGATGTAGGTCGAAGCATACGCAGGGATGGCAATACGTTTTTAAGCAGCCTTTTCATAAAAGGAGTCAACTGTAGCATTCGCCTGTAGCGAAGGCACGCAGGCCCTCAGCCCTCAGAGGGTCTGGGGTTAGGGCATGCTACCCCAGAAAATGTTTGAAAAAGAGACCCCTGGAAGTGCATTTTTTCCTGGATTCTGACGCATGAAAAGGAAATTCTATTCACTGATAATAACTCTCCCTTTTTATATTAATTAACTTTAAATACATATTTTCATCAGTTCCATACACCTCATTTCAAAAAGATTAGATGAATAAAGTTAATATCAATTTCCAAAACACATTAGTGTTTTTTTAATTCTTCAGTTCTCTTCCGAACACCATTTGTTTACCAATAATATTCTAGTCATTCGAGTGAAATTCATTCATTTAAAAGGAATTACATCATTCTTTGAATGTTGTAAAACCTGTTCCTAGTTCGGACGACATGATTCACAGCACTTCTACAGTCTGTTAATCACAGTCTGTTTTCAACCACTTGTTTGAAAAAACCTGCAATGAAAATCTACTATAATGTTTTAAGTAAATTTTAGTCATCTTCATCCTCACTGTCAGAGCCCTCAATTGAGCACATGTTTAAAACAAAAGAAACAAAGACAGAAAACAAAACAACTCCAAATAAAGACTAATCCCAAGTGACCAAAAACACAATGCTTTCCAGTACCTGCAGAAAGACCTAGATCTTCACCCGTAACATCAAGTCAGCTCAGCCGTAACAGGTGTTTTGGGTTACAGCCCCTATTGACATCCCTGATACGAAACGTCAAGTAAATTATCTTGGAAAAATGTGCTTGTTTATAATTTTTGTCACCGCTGTTTGCGTCTTATTTTTGTCATTAAGCCGTGATCCAGTAACTGTTCTTTGGGCCATTGCTCTTTCTTTTTTGCGGGATTGGTTGCGAGCATACTCCGGTCTCTTAGGCAGCCATAGTAATTGAAATAAAGGTTTTGAGAAGAGCGGATGAGAAATAACTTGAAGAAGCAAAACAACATTTTAATTTTTTTTACAAGACATGTTTTGACATACTCATGCCATGTTCAGCTGAGATGAGTTTTACAGTTGTAATATATAAGAAAAATACAATGGACAAACTGACACATTATTCGCATACTTACAAAAACAAATTAAATGGATTAGCTAAGATACTTAGATGCTATCGTCACGACAAAGCCGTTAAAGATGAAAAAACGAAAAAGAAAAACTTCGTTGTAATTTGAAATAACCAACGAGAGTAAACTGGAAGAGATAGGCCAAAATGTTGTAGTTGTTCGTTAAGATTAAGTTTGTTCCATTTGATATGCAAAGCTTCTTTTATTTTAATTTTAAAACGGAAGTAGAGACATGATTGGTGGTTTCGCCAATGTAACTGGCATTACATCCAGCACAAGTACATTTATACAACATGTGCGAGCGGAGACCCTGTAGCACAAAATCTTTCATCATAAACAACTGTTTTACTTTGAAAGTAGAAAAAACCGATTTAATGTCAATATTGCTTGAATACATTCTGAGTAATTTCTTAAGCCTTTTTTGTGTTATTTTCGAGAAAATACCAGTATAAGGGAGCTTATAAAAACGAGTGTTGGAAAAATCCCTTCCATTGCTTATGCGACTGGCGTGATCAATTTGTCCGTTGACATATTCCCGAATGATCTTATGAATCGTCCAACCTGGGAAGGTTTTTTCGTAAAATTGTGACGAGTTCCTGAATGTCCTTATGAAAACCAAACCATGTACTATTTACTTGATAAACCCTGTGGACAAGTGTTCATTTTTATAAGCTCCCTTATATTGGCATTTTCTGGAAAATACCACAAAAAAAGACTTAAGAAATTACTTAGAATGTATTGCACCAATATTGGCATTAAGCTGGTGTTTTCTACTTTCAAAGTAAAACAGTTGTTTATTGTGAAAGATT
>NC_090872.1:48185242-48192742 GCF_036669935.1 Montipora foliosa
GACGATAGGTAAATCTTCATCGAATCCCAGTCAAGTATATGATCATTTTTAGCTAAGTACCTTGCAACTAGACAATTACCTGTGGAGGTTGTCGTTTCTTTTCTGTCTTGTGAACGACTGCATACAGGTAGTCTTTGCACTCATTTGCTTTTGCTGCTTCGCTTTCGGTCACATCACTTTCAAGTCCAAGCGAAGAAAGATCCACACTGGGGTTATAGTTCCCTCCGTTGTCCGTTGGACATGGATCCCCATCTTGCATCACAGGGCCTTTATGAAACGTCACTTTGCCTTGTTTGTTATCAATGTTAACAACTGCGTAAACATGCTGCCTTTCCTGCCCAATTTTTGTATATCCACTTAAGACGTCACTTTTTTCTGAAGTTCCAGCTGGTGTGGATTCGTCGAAGGGAACAAGGTACCCATCACTCGATTGTGCATGGATAAGTGCTTTTTGTTCCGGGACTAATGACTTTCTCCAACGTGATTTTCTTTCGACCTTAATATTTGCGATAATATTCTGTTGTTTAATTTCATCTATATCTTCGTATTTGTCCATTTTCTCTTCTGGGGGTGGACAAACATCACGCTCTCTCAGTTGGGTGCAGTTGTTCAGTTGTTGACCTTCTGGTCGTCGACTTTTCGAGTTCGAGGCTTAAAGAGGAAAGAAAATAGCTAATTATGTTTGTTACTAATTAAGAGTGGTCACCAAGTTAGATCTTTGAGAAGACTGAAATAGAGAATTCTTATGGAATTAAGTTGCTATACTTATATACTTATTTTTGTATATAGAGCCAGAAAGGCAGACCTTAAGAAAAGATAGTTTATTTAACGTGGAGCTTACGCTTAGCTTAATCAGTTGCCTTACAGGTAATCCACGATCCTAACATATTCTAAAAGTTAAAAGACTGAAATAGAAACTGAGAACTTAAAGTAAAAACGATAACAAAGACAAAACGAAAGGCAGCAGTTACCACAAAATCCGTATCAGTAAAACTTGTGCGATCGAACTGCATTTTCTTTTTCATCTCATTTGTGCCCACTTTAGTTTTATAATATCGTTTTCTAGCTCGTTCCATTTGTTAGCAGCATGAGATCTCCACGATTTTAGACCTTATTTAGACGTGTTACTTTTACGCAAAGAAAGAAGATTATACTTGGATGAGCGTAAAGTGATTAGATCCTTACTCGCAGGTGGATATTTATACGATTTGCTATTCATTTTTTATTGTCAATAGCACGTCTTGAATTATTAGAGTTTCCCTGGTCGGAAGTTTTATTCTTTGCAAGAGATCTTGATAAGATGTACTTTCTCGATTTTAGCAGTAACTGTTTCTTTTACCGAAGTGGTGCCAGACTTGATTGCAAAAGTTAAAATACGGCAGTATAAATGCGTGATTAATCATAAATGGAAAAATGATCTTCAATCTGTTCAGAGCACATATCTAAGAACTTGCTTTGCGACAAAGACTTGAAATATGATCGTCAAATTTCAACTTTGAAATGATATATGAAATGGATCATATATGAACTGCGGATATGAAATCAAGTGAAGCTATTGTATGATCCTCACAGTCATGAAAGCAATTTTTGCAGTTGCTTAAGGAAGCCTGATTAATTCAGGACTTCAACCGGGTTTGAACCCGTGACCTCGCGACACCGGTGCGACGTTGGGAGCTGGTCATTTGTGGGTTCTAATGTTCACGTGAGAAATGAACCAACAATGAAATGATATGAAATCAAATGGCAAGGGATCGTATATGAACTGCGAATATGAAATTAAGTGAAGCCATGATCCTCGTAGTTATCATAGCCTCAATGAATTCATATCCGCAGTTCATATATGATCCATTTCATATAGCATTTCATCGTTGATTCATTCCTCACGGGAACATTGGAACCCACAAATGACCAGCTCCCAACGTCAGTGGCTTCATAGCTCAGTTGGTTAGAGCGTCGCACCGGTATCGCGAGGTCACGGGTTCAAATCTCCTTGAAGTCCTGAATTTTTCAGGCTTCCTCGCAATTGCAAAAGGATCATAGCTTTACTTAAATTTCAACTTGTTATCCAGCACAACCCCCAAGAGGTTAACTGAATAGAGTGTAATGTGAAGTGCTAGATTTCAATCCCATATGAACCATGTGAGCGTTAGCCCTACAGATGGAAATGGGCCCACACAAGGACAGAGAAAAGCTCTGACCAGGGTGGGAATTGAAGCGGCGGAGATCTAACCCGAAGGTCGTGGGTTCAATTCCCACCCTGGTCAGAGTTTTTCTCTGTCCTTGTGTGGGCCCATTTCCATCTGTAGGGCTAACGCTCACATGGTTCATATGGGATTGAAATCTAGCACTTCACATTACACTCTATTCAGTTAACTCTGTTTAAAAATATAAGTGCGACACGGCCAACGTTTGTATAAACGTAACCTTTCCCCAAGAGGTTAGTTTCATCAGTGGTTTTAATGTCAATATCAGGAAAGTGAAAGTGCAGATTATCTTCCGCTTTGCCTGGCATTTTTCTGGATTAGGTTTCATACCATTTTGAATAAAGGTATTACAGGGGGAGTTAGTGGACATCTAAGTTAGTCAATTGAACATCAATTCCCTTTTAAAAAAGATTCGCGTTGGGCTGCATCACATAATGACAATTGGTTGAGGAAACTATTTAGGCTTTTACCGGAAAGTCAGAGTCTCTGTATCACATAATTGCAATTGGTTGAGTAGACAATTTGAGCACCACTAACCAGAGAACTCCTTACGTATAGCCATTTTAACATATTAATTATTTTTAATCACGGGTCAGTAGTTTAGGTAGGAGTTTATGATTTTTTTTTCTTCTATGCGCTAAATCCGTTGAATGATATAAAGTTCAAAAAGCGAAATAAAGACTGTCGTGTAATTTGATTTACAGATTTTGTGACATGCGTGACAGATATATTTGGCCTCGGCAAGAGTGTCTGTACTCTTTCTTGCTGTCTTCACCGTTCTTAGACAACATTATTCGGCTTTTTTCTAGTGCTCGTGCTTGCTCTTTCTTGCTCTGCCCTTCATTATAATTTCGTCCTTTTATTCGGGCTCTTTCTTGCTCTCTCTCTCGTAAGTTGTTTATCACTGATATTTCGCCTGTTTTCTCGTGCGCTCACTCGCTTTCTTTCACGTTGAGCATTGCATACTCGTCGCCTGGTTACTATTTCTTATTTATCCATCTCTTCTCTATCTCTTCTTTAAAAAAAAAAAAAGAAAACCGCTGGTTTCAGCAGTGCTTTTGAATGCAATTTTGAAGAATATTGGTTGAAAGTAAAAAATGCTCTTAAGATGGCTGATACCCCGCCTGCAGCAAATTGTGCGCATGCAGCTCCAAAGTCAAAGTAACGCAATTTCTAAACAATGTATCCTGTATTGAATGACCTTTTCATAGTACGCTTGTGCACAAGTTTAGTTGGTTGTCGCTTCTCCGTAGTAGAGATGAGACGACCGGTAATGCGTCTGTCACTCAGGTTGTCTAAGTTGCAGATTATCGAAAAAAACAATCGATCTCGGAGGTTCCTCGGAGGCCTTGGATAAAATTCCATGGAAGCCACCTTCTTTCCCGAGCAGGCCTCTTTAATTAAACACCAAACGTTTTTACCTTTCACTCGAGGCTGGTGCATGCAGAAGAACCAAAGAATAACGCAAATCACCAATATAATCAGAGCAAGTACAGATACGGCAATAATAATTAGCCGTGAGTTGCCATCTGAAGTGTCCTTGACATTTTCACCGGGGTTTTCACGGTGTGTCGCTAGGGAAGAAATCAAAGTGATTACACAATATTTTTTTACATCTAGGGATTGTTGATGTATTCCAAGGCAATGAAGGGGGACTTCACATGGGCACAGTAGGAAACCAATTGCACTTGGGTTTCTTTCACACGCTGATTGGACTTACCCAAGGGTGTGTTTTGTAAAAAGAAAAGCGTTTAACACCTGGTCCAGATGTTCGAAGGCCGTATATCTTTATTTGGTGAATACATCACTGTCGAGCGGTTTCGATCTCTGCGAAGACTTTAGTATACGTATTTTCTAGCGTAACTGTGAATACGAATCATAGCACAGCCAAGTTAAGGAATGTAGGAGAGCCATGGCCAACGTTTAATACTTCGCAGAGCAATTTTATATTCTGGATAGTGGCCTATTCACTGGGTAAAGTCATCCTGCCTTTGAACTACTGGGGCCTGGATTTCTAATTCTTTAATTTCTTTATTAAATCAAACGAGGAGCGGATTGGACTATTACCATTATTAACGGGATAGCGCCTCAGGCGCGTGACTGCGTAGAACCTGCAGACCAGCCGGACAAACGGTCCATGAAGAGCCTTGATAAACGACCTACCTATGCAGGAATTCTTTTAGCTCAATTAGTGTAGCATCCGACCTCTGTTTACGGAGCTTTCCAAGCGACTCTTATGTACCGTTGTTCTTAATTATTGGCCTTGAAAATTATAAATCCTTTACTCAGTATTAAAAACCTCGAGAAAAAGAAAGTGTCCTTCTCATTTTCAATGTTTCGGATCATAACCTGGCAGAAGAAAACAATGCTACCCTCCCTCCGTTTGCAGCTTAGCTTTGACCCGTCATTGTTTTGAGCGGATATATACACACTCTACGCTATCCAAAAAGTCTTGTGTTATGCTTTAATAGTTGCTGTTGTTTTTTTCTCAGGTTTTATCCCCTGGATATAACAGGAAAGACGAACCAATCCCGGGGGTGTGTGTGGGTGTGTGTGTGTGTGTGTGTGGGGGGGGGGGGGGGGGGGGACTCCCATATGGAACAGACGGGGATGCTCGTCGGAAATTTTGAATTTGACCCCTAAAGGAGACCATCTGGGCGTGGCTCAAGCTTTTTGTGACCCCTAAAAGAGACTAATCTGGGCGTGGCTTAAGGAAACTTTGACCCCTAAAAACAGGTTAAAAAGAAAATTTGAGACCTTGGAGGCTTAAAATATTGGCGCTTTTCCCGGAACACCCTAAGCGAGACCAAAATCCTAAATTTACACCCCTAAGCGAGACGACGAGCTTCCCCGTCCCCCGTCTGTTTCATATGTAGTTCTTTGCGGGAGACAACTTATTCGATTCGGACGTCATCATCATCACCATCATCTTCATCTCTTTTATTAACCCTCGTATTTTAGAGTAGTTTGATGTAGCTAGTAGCTCCGAGCATTTACCCTCCCAACCATAACAAAGCACAGAGGACAGACCACAACAACAAGAAATCATGCAAATAGTGCTTTGGATCTTTTACGTCCCACAGGGTTATGAACATTGAAGGGTTGTGAGAGGGGGCATGCGGCATATCCTCCTTATTCAACAAGACTAGCTATATATAGTTTGTCTAATCATTTTCAGGTGTCTTTACAAAGGCAGCTCCTCAGTTATTTAAAGACCCTGACTGTTGGCTTAGACGAAGTCGAACTCACGACCTCCCGCAGTTGTGATCGCTGACTCTATGCTGCCAAGTACGACGAAGTTCTTAAAATTACGTAGTTACTCTAGTAATATCATTGTTTTCCGCTTACCTACACCATGTCGCCGTGGAGTAGTAATCGCTGAAACCGATGAAATGGAGGAAGCTGGTAACGTTTGAATTGTGGTTAACTTGGTTGATTGCTTGTCATCTGCAGTCACTGGCACAGTTTGTAATTTAAGATAAGAAGATAAGATAATAGTGTTACTAAACAGGAGGCAGCGTGGTCGAGTGGTTAGGGCGTTGGGTTTGCATGCGGTGGCTCCGTGTTCAAATCCCGTTCTAACCTCTGGTTAGGATTTGTTTCCGGTTGTCCCGGATTCAACTCAACCACGCTTCGTAAATAGCCAACTGGTTTCCCAGGCCAGTTGGCGTTCTTAAAAATGTTTCTGTTAAGTTTGAATTGTTTCTTTCATATTGTTAAAAGTGGGGTGCCTGTAAACTAGCTTGATAGCTAAGTGCACTTCCACGATAAACAAAGCATTTACATTTTTTTTACAACTTGTAAAATGTTCAAGAACAATTGAATTGCGTCGTTTTACCAAGTAATGTAAACATATACAAAATATAAAAATGGATTCATTTGGCCGCTCTAGAGACACGTAATCCAGACGAATTATACGTCTTTCATGTTATTCGTCAAGTGTAAACACGGAACGAAACTTAAAAGACGCATAATCCTTCTGGGACGAACTTGGCCAGCCATTTTTTCTGCATCTGTTAAGGTCGTCTAGTATCGGGCAAAAGACGCATAATGCGTGTGCAAGAACTATCCACTTTAGTCCGTCTTTCAAGACGCACTAAACTGGAAAGTTCGTCCGGACGCATAATGCGTCCTGTGCCCGTCTTTATATTAGACGAATTTAACAGACGCAGAAAAAATGTTCGCCCAACTTTGTCCCAGACGAATTATGCGTCCCTAGTATAAAAACGGCCAATATATATAAAAACATGGGATAAAAACGTTCTCGTAACGTTCTGTCCGACATTTCATCAGATGATACTTTCTCTTAAGTCTTAAGTTGCAGCTTTTTTGATGCCACATTAAAATAAAAGAAGATAAATTCGAACTCCGTTTTTCTATTTACGGCAGTGCACACAATGGTAACTTTGTCAACAAGATGGATTGAATTATCAAATCCGTTATACGTCCATTTTATGGCCGTTTTGGTACTCCATTCCCTGTAACGTTAAATGTTCCGATGCAAACAAATTTGTTTTATTTTTTTAGTATACATGGATGAGTGGGACCTTCAAATTAAATGCAATTAAATTTGATAACAATATATAACCAACATTATCATACAATAGGATGCAGGATGGCTGTGAAGGGAAACCGAATTTCTGTATTAGGACTAACCTCCTCTCCTTACAACGCCGTAAAATATGATACACCAATGGACGAAACACCATTAACATCCATTTACAAAGAAATGCCCACAACTTATCATTTAATTCATTAGCCAATGGCAGAAGCACATGACCTTGAATCGTGTAACTTGCAACTGTTTTGCTTGGAACAAAGCTGGGAATTTTTGGACACCAATTTTATGCCCAAATATGGACAAAATAAGATCAAAGCTGTATGCGCTGGAAAATGCACGAGCTACTTGACATCCAAATAAGGAAAATTTTAAAGTAAAAAAAACCCAGCGCTGAACGAGAGTTAAACGCTTCAAGATCACGAGTTTCTGTCAATGGTAAGCGATTGTTATGGAGCGATATTTTGTGAAAAGAACTCCGTCGATTTTCCGTGGAGGGATGTTTTATGGAACAAAGAAAAGGCGATTTTTTTCTTTGAGAAACGCTTTTGCGAATCGCTAGAACAACTGCAGAAATCAAAACCGCAAATTGAAAGGTTTAGTACCACAGGGTATCAGGAATCGACTTTGACCGTAAAAATGTCGTTGCTTTCAACTTACTTTCACCATGCGGTTTTGTGGTGGTCATCTCTGACTCTGTGGCACCGGAATTGACTGGTGATGTTTGGACTGAAGTAG
>NC_090872.1:48197742-48205242 GCF_036669935.1 Montipora foliosa
AACTGCACGAGACAGAAAGTAGTCGACGAAGACGTTATTAGGGCTTCGCTACTTGTCCATTCCTTTAGGAGAGCGTGACGAAGCCCTAAGAACGTCTGCGATAGAGGTTTGTCAAAAAGGAGACTCCTGTAATCCGCGTAGATAGATCTAAGTAAAGACCCCATGTGAAAGGGGAATCCTATGAGACCAAAGCATATAAACGTCCCAACAGCGTAAACATCCAATAAAACATAAAACAAGTTCATGTTCAAGAATATGCACACTGAATTTCAGGAACGAGATATAGGCATTGCTACTCTTGATCGTAGTTGTTCGAGTTTGAATACTGCAGAATACCAAATTCCGCACTGTTATGGGTTGGTGCACGGTTCGCAAATGCAGCGAGCACTTGAGATGTGCGTTAGTATTCGGGCGTGTTCAAGTCTGCTAAACCCTTCGTCACTGTCGTATTCGCGTCGCATGCGGACTCGAATATTTGTTGTCATACTAAGATGTTCCAATGACTACTGATCATCATTGTTTGAAGCTGGTCAATATTGGTCTTTTTTAGAAAAGGAGTCGGGGTATGTCGTTTAGAATGTTTCAAAGTATTCCAAAGTATTCTATTTGAATTCGGAAAAACAGACCGGATTCTAAGTAGAATATTCGAGGTGTATGTCGCGTCGTGCGTCCTTGCATACTTCAGGATATTATCGTTCACTCCACGTGTGCGTATCCGTATTCGGGCAAAGTCGGTCGCGAATATGTGCCTTTTTGCGCAGTGTTATTTAAAAAAGGAAGGGTACGGCTATTTACATATCTATATATGGGGTATTGACCAAGCGTGAGATCGAGATGGCTGGATATCGGCCAAGTTCGTTTTTTGCATGTTTTATGGACGGAAACGAAGTCGTTTCTCTGAGAAATGTTTTTTTGCGAATCGCTAAGACAACTGCAGAAATCAAACCTACAAATTTAAAGGTTTAGTGCCACAGGGTATCAGGAATCGACTTTGACTGTAACGATGTCGCTGCTTTCAAGATACCTTCACCATGCGGTTTTGTGGTGGTGATCTCTGACTCTGTGGCACCGGAATTGACCGGTGATGTTTGGACTGAAGTAATCTGGGTTGATTGCCAACCTCGTTCCCAGGAAGATGAGAGACCCTGGGAACGAGGTTGGGTTGATCGCTTGTTATGTGGCGTGACTCCCCCTTCTTTTTATTTGTAAAGCAGTATTGCGTGTTTATGGACGGAGACGAAGTCGAGGTCGATAAACAAGCAAAAATTTTACAGTTTGGCGACCTTGTTTGGTGCTGTTTGATCGTGTTTGATAAAATTTGAAGGCCATCAAACATTCGATCAAACACCTTAAAACATTTCTTTTGTCCTCGTGTTTGATGGGCGAAGTTTTGTTCGTTTGGACAGCCGTATCGAACATGTTTGGCGCGTGAATGCGTACCACGATTGCTCAGCCATAGTTCTTTGCTTGTGGAGTTTGATCTGAGTTAGACCAAACATGTTTTAACCCTTTGTCCACTCACTTCAACATCAGCATGTTTGGTCACTAATGTCTGGTATTGCTTGGTCGTTTTACGTTAGACAGGCCCTGATGTACATCAATAACGATTTGTTCGTTGGCCTTCTCTAAAAATATAGAATTCACCATCTTCTACTATACTCCGGTAAAAAAAAAAGAAAGAAAAAAAATGCAATTTATCTGACATAAGAACTTTATCAGTTAAATAGGGACCGATATTTGTGAAAACATTACAAAACAAATCGGCTATTTGATTCGGATTAGAAACTTCTTGAGAGCCTATCTGAAAGTAACAAGGTAAGCGATGACTACGTCTTTTACGATTTAAAATCTCATTCAACAAGCACCAGGTTTGATTTTAGCTGTTCTATTTTCTTCTCACAGTAGAATTGCTTCGCAAGTCTCACTGAGTGGTTTAATTTGCTTTTGTAACGCTTTTGTAACGCTTACTCAGAAAACGCTGATATAATATATTTTTCTTCCTTACAGATTTCGCCAGACCGCTTGAAAACCATGGCTTAGGAATATTATACTTAACTGCTTTAAGGTGATTCCCTGGTTTTGCACTGCGCATCTTCTACTGCGCATAACATTGCGACATCCAAGATGGCGGACGCAAAAAGGGCTCGCTTGTCCCATGACAAAAAAGGGCGCTTTCGAGGTAGCAAGGAGGTTGAACGAAGGATAAATTTAGCGAAAAGTTCGATAGACAAATCGCCTAGCCGTGACGAGGCCTTATGTGTTCAGAATGGTAGTAAAATAAGCGGTAGACGTGTTGTCGAGCTCGAGTTGCTCGCAGAGGCCTTCGATGGTGGATGTAAAGTTTGTGCCAAGCCACTTCAATTATCCATCTTATCGGACGAAACAGTGTCGGGGTTAGGATCTTTCCTGTACATTACCTGCTGCAATCCAGATTGTGGGGAAATAAATGTTTGCCAAACGAACAAAACGCATAGGGTGGCTGGAACAATGCGTGGACGACCAATCTTCGACGTCAACACCAAACTCGCCGCAGGTTTGTTGCGTGACTTTGTAGCAGATCATGTTTTTTGACTAATAGTTTGCCCGACAATTTATCTGATGATTCGCTACCCTAGGCATGCTACATGCAGGAATGGGACCAACACATGTCAATGCACTGTTATCTTCCCTTAATATCCCGACTCTTTGTGTGACCACACTGAAAGCAAGAGAACGTGAAATCGGCCCCGCCATAGAAAATATTGCAAACAAGTCCTGTGACCTAGAGATGGAGGAAGAAAAGATGGAGTGGGGGTGCATCCAAGATCAAGCAGTGCCAATCGGGGCGTCCTATGACATGGGGTGGCAGAAGAGAGGGAAGGGTCATAATAGTCTAACAGGTACTGAAAATAATTTACAAAGGTTGTTGACAGTAAGCGGAAATGCAGTTGAAAAATGGCTCCATTGTGACACAACTAAAAATTATATACCTAAGTTGTATTGCTGATGTGTATTATAAAAGGGGCTTTAAAAACAAACACAAAAAATCTGTAAATGGTAAATGAAATGATACTCCAGCCACTGAAAATAAGTGACTTATCTTTCCGCAATTACTTTTTCAAGGGAGGGATTGGTTGATGAGCAAAAAATACTGTACATTGACACTTGTATTGAGGTTTGCCAGTAAAGGAGCTTAAAGGGTATCCCTGATAAGGATCCAATTACATGAAAATAAAATCTGCTTGGCCTTCAAAGCTTGTAAAGAATAATCCCAAAAGATGAACAGAAGACAAAAAAGTGGGACAGTACTGAAACATGTCAGCTTGATAAGATAATTTATTTGTTTATTTATTTATATTTCTATTTATTTATTTTTGAGCACTTTTATTATCTAGTTTGGGCAGTTGGTTTGCCGACACCATGTGTTGCTGGTTATGATTTACATGTATCATCTAGACAAGTGTCCAAAATTTACAGGAAACTACATCCAAACCTGAGTAACATACCTTTAAAGTAAGACCTTTTATGTATCAGGAGCTGGTTCTATGATTGGAATAAAAACTGGAAAAGTTATTGCATTTGCGACAAGATCAAAAAGGTGTGCAACTTGTGAAGCAGCGACCAGAGCTGGAAGAACAGCCAGGGCACATGACTGTAGATGTAACTGGGACGGGTCGTCTAAGGCCATGGAAGCAGATGTATGCACTGAACTTGTGAAGGCATGCGGAGAGTCTCACAAAGCTCAAGTGGCTATTCTTGTGGGAGATGATGATTCCTCCACCATCAAAAAAGTGAGAGAAAGTGTGAATCACAATGTGGACAAATGGTCACACATTGTTCATGCAAAGAGAGCTTTTGGAAGCTCAATGTACAATCTACAGAAAACACATAAAAATTTGTCTGGTAAAGTGATTGATTATTTACAAAAATGCTTCAGCTACGCCATAACACAAAACAAAAATGACTCTGATGGGATCAGAAAAAGCCTAAAAGCAATAATTCCACACGCATTTGGGGATCATTCCACTTGCTCCACCTCTTGGTGTAAATATCTCCAAGACCCAGTCAATTACCATCACAGCACTTTACCACATGGTAAAGACCTCGAGGGGGACGATTTGAAGAAGGACCTGCAAGAAATCATAGAGGTTTACTGTCAGCATGCAGAAAAGCTAGCTCCACTTGGATCCAGCCAAGCCAATGAAGCACTGAATAATACGATCGGCAGCAAAGCCCCAAAGGTCAGGCATTATGGTGGCAGTGAGAGCAATGACTATCGCGTGGCCTGTGCAGTGAGCCAAAAAAACATTGGCCATGCATATGTGACTCAGGTAAGTGCTGTGGACAAGTATGATTCACCAAGGTTTAATTTAGAAATTTCTGGTTTCTTAATTCTTTTTTTCAAAATTTGACTTTTGCAATCTATTTTAACATTGATGTTACTCAGTACCCATGTGTCTACTTTTTATCTTATTGTGATAACCGACTTGTAAAAAGTGATAAAATTAGTTATCATATACCAAATCAATGAATAAATATTTTACATTTTTAAGTGTCTGGTTAAAAAGATTTAATTTGTATTGTACTGGCACTTTTGGCAGCATTTAACCTACTTAGAAAAGGCAGACATGGTACAGCAGGCAAGTAGCAATAAGGCATTCTTCTTTTTATACACAGGCCCTTCAGGAAATTCACCTTTCTCCTGGAACACATGGGCTTAAACACTCGAAAAGAATGGATGCTAAAATGTCACTTCAAAGAGCAAGGCAGCAAACAAAGAAATTCAAAATACAAAGAAGAGGGCACAAAGAGAAGAGGTAAATAAAAACATATGGCATTGAAACTAATGATTTAGGGCAAAGCTGAAAGCTTGATGTTACGGTTGAACTACAGTATCTGATCTGGAAAGTGTGTTCTGATGATGAATGTTCTCTGTAAATAAGAATTAATGAATTTTTCATGTAAATGTAGAATTTTAAAAATAATAAAATCATTGACAATCCACAGGTTGTCAAAAACAAAGCAGGCAGAAACCAGGGAAGGTTCTCAGTATCAGAGTGGCATGGGATATTTGCCAGAAACAGAAGCAGTTGAGATTCCATCACCCCCCAAGCCCTGTGTGTCCAGTATGGTGCCCGAACAAGATTACATTAAGATATTGTTTGATCTGGAGACATCATCCCGAGGTAATATCACTGATTCATTTCAAGACAATGATTGTTATATATATAATATAATATAGAATGAATATGATGTGAACTGCAGATATACAAATGAAATTAATATGTGACCACTGTAGTTATGATTGCAATTTAAGCAATTGCAAATTAAGCCTAAGAAACTATTTTTAGCACTTAAATGGGATTCAAACCCATGGCCACTGCATTAGCGCTAGCAGCACATATGCATTTCATTGGTATTTCCACAGTTCGCATCATATTCATTTCATGTTTGATTCCTTTCATGAACTCACTAAATTGGCCTACTCCCAATGTATGGGTCTTCATACTGTACCTCAGTTGGTAGAGCACTGTAGTGCTAAGAAAGAGCAAGGTTTGAATCCCATAGGCACCAACACAAAGCTTAGACTACATTAACATGTAGTTTGTGTTATTTAACTAGTGAGCAGGCTCACTGTTATTATTACAATGAAAAATATAATGAAGTTCCTCATTTTTGACAGGTAATGATACCGAAATTCTGCAAATTGCAGCAACTGATGGGGCAGATGCATTTGAGGTTTACATCCTTCCAACCAGACCTATATCACCCAGTGCTTCATCAGTGAATAAGCTCACCTTTCACCATGGAATTCTCTTTTATAATTCTCGTCCAGTCCGAGCAGTTCCACTGGCTGAGGGATTATCTCAGATGATATCATGGCTAAGGCCCAAGGCACCATGTCTGTTGATAGCTCACAATTGTAAATCTTTTGATGGGAAGCATCTCTTAAAAGCGCTGGAGTCCACTGGGGTAGATAAAGAATTTTCAGCCATTGTTTCTGGGTTTTCCGACACTTTACCAGCCTTCAAAGAGCTCTTGCCTCAGCGCAAATCATACAGTCAAGAGAATTCTACACTGCAGCTATGAAGCCCATAATGCAATTTCAGATGTCCAGGCCCTGTATCAACTTGTGAACAAGTTCCTCAATTCAAAGCTGCTGAGAAAACACAGCTTCTCCGTATCATGGGTCAAGGAGCATAATGTCTGCCTTGCCCAGAGAAATGTACTTCAGCGAACACTCCATCCTTTGCTCGACAAGAAGGTCACTTCCGCTGGAATGGCTACCAAAATTGCAGAGTCTGGGCTGGGATTCCAGCACTTGCAGTTGGCATTTCAGAGAGGGGGAGCAGATGGGCTGGAACTTGTGCTGAAAGAAAAGTTTAACGGAAAAGTACGTGTGACAGCTAATAGGAGGATTCTGTTCAACATTGTAAATTTTTTCACTGATTTGTAACTTGCAAAAAGATGTAACCACAGCTACAACTGGTACGAATATTAATAAGCCGTTTATAACGTAAACGTAAACGTAATAACCAGACAGCAGCGATTAAAAGCTGTCACAAGCATTCGCTATTTAATATTCCTTTTTGTATACAAACGACTGAATGGTACAATAGAGGAAAAGACTGCCGTTGTACAAGATCGATGGAATGCATTTAAGCCTACGAACTGATTTCCAAGTTTCTGTATTTGATTAAGCCTCAAATGCTCTATTCACAGGAAGGACCTTTCTTTGCACATATAGAGTACAGCACTGTTGTGAGGATAATCTATTTTGGTCAAATAATGAGCAATAAAATTTCAGTTCATGGCTCTGGAAGCATACTGCGGATATTGAATACGAAACAAAACAGTGTGCTGAAAATATCAACTAAACTTTAAAATCAAATCAATGAAAGTATGACTCACCTTCATTTAAGTTCTATATTGGTCGCATGCGTCTCAATTCCCGACGAAACAGACCAAAAATGACACTTTTTCAATGTTTTTTCCACCTTCCAAACTCCTTCCAGGCGCATTCGAAAGACGCCATTGTTATATTCGCCCCAGTCCTCGCTCGGAATTACAAGAAAATGCCTGGAATGCGCGCGTTATCAGCAGCCGTAACACAATAACGAGCACGGTGACCCCCATTTTTTATTTCATAATTTCAATGATAACAGTATCCTCAATCACTGAGAAAAAAATTAGCAGAAATCTATGGCCACTTTTTTGGCAAATGAAATAAATACTGAAGAAGGAGACATATCAGACCCAACAGCGCATGTGCAAATCATGTTTCATTTAAAGGATAAAAAAATGCAGAGTATTTGAAGACATTTTTTCTGGGACGTAGATGAATAAACAATCAAAGAAAGTCAAACTCTATGTGATATAACACGCTGCATTGAAAAATAATCGAGCTTATTTGTTGCGCACGGAGATTACCAAACGTCACCTAAATAACCGTATTTGTCAGTATTGTGGCGTGAAAACAAGCACGGTGACCCCCTCTTTTTATTACGTTTTTAACATCTC